>NC_083573.1:110681250-110696250 GCF_027579695.1 Neoarius graeffei | reverse complement strand
CTTACCCGGATTTTAGAATTTCATAAGCGTTTGGCCGTGGCAGCCAATCAAAAGTGGCTGCGCAGACGCCAAACAGGAAGTGTGCTCATATTTCGGCCGCCCATTGGCGTATCTTAACGAAACTTGGGGAGATTATGCCCCACCCCTCCATGAAGGAACACAAAAAAATTGGAACAAATTGTCGGCTAGGGGGCGCTATAACTAGGAAAAATGACTTTTGGCTCATATCTCATGATGCGTTTGGGGTAGAAACAAAATTCCACTATCTCTGGAATCCTTGGGTCAAAACGAATCCATCGCACCCTATGACGTCATATTCTGCCTTGAGGATTTTCCGCCATTTTGAATTTTGTTAAAATCAATGAAATTCTATGGCAACCCATAGAACTGTCTGACTAGATGTTTTCAAATTTGGCACACTGATTCTAGGCTGCCTCAAGGTTCTTGTCAGCAAATTTCAACTCATCATCTCAAACTCTCTAGCGCCACCAACAGGTCAAAGTTGCAGGTACATTTCTGCTTGTTACTTTTGAACCGTACTTCTGATCGTCAAAATCTAAGTATCTATGGGTTCCTTGGGACAACACGAATCCAACGCACCCTATAGCGTCATATTCCGCCTGGTATATTTTCCGCCATTTTGAAATTTGTGAAAATCAATTAAAATGCTTCTCCTCCCTCAATCTTTGACCAATTCCTTCCAAACTTGGTACATGGCAACTTTGGACTAAGCTGCACATAAAACTTACCCGGTTTTTCGAATTTCATAAGCGTTTGGCTGTGGCGGCCAATCAAATTTGGCCGTGCAGATGTGAAACAGGAAGTGTGGTCATATCTCGGCAGCCCTTTGACCTTTCTTAACCAAACTTGGTGGGATTATGCCCCACCCCTCCAAAAGGTCCCATACCACATTTGGTGCACATTGGCCATAAGGGGGCGCTATAACTTTCCAAAATGTATTTAGGATCATATATCATTGAGCTCATATCTCAGCTGTCTCTTAGCACACACACACACACACACACACACACACACACCTAGTACACTTGAAGTAATTTCAGGCATCACAGTCAATCGATTTTGACGGTGAAGCCGTGCATGCCTCTACCCATCTGGTTGGAGGTACATTTCTGCTTGTAAATACTTACTGTGTGTGCCTCTGACCGTCTGCCTGGTCAGTTCTTTCTGTTGCCTTGGCAACTTAGGCTGGGTCACCCTGCTTGGCCCCGCATTGCTGCTTGCAGCTATATTTATAATTCAACTTTCTTCTCCTATGGGAAGTCAATGGCAGCCCATAGAGCCACACATAGGAAAATGCTCAAATTTGGCACACACATTTTAGACAGTCTCAGCATTCCCCACAACAATTTTTAGGTTCCCACCCCCAACCCTCTAGCGCCACCAGCAGGTCAAAGTTGCAGGTACATTTCTGCTTGTAACTTTTGAACCGTTGGTCCGATTTTCAGAAACTTGGTATCCCTGGAATCCTTGGGTCAAGACGAATCCAAAGCACCCCATGACGTCATTTTCCGCCCATATAGTTTTCCCGCAATTTTGAATTTTGTGAAAATCAATTAAAATGCTTCTCCTCCCTCAATTTTTGACCAATTTCTCCCAAACTTGGTAGATGGCAACTTTGGACTAAGCTGCACAAGAAACTTACCTGGTTTTTAGAATTTCATAAGCGTTTGGCCGTGGCAGCCAATCAAATTTGACGGCGCAGACGCCAAACAGGAAGTGTGCTCATATCTCTGCCGCCCTTTGGCGTATCTTAACGAAACTTGGTGGCTTTATGCCCTACCCCTCCAAAATGGCCCACAAAAAATTTGGAACAAATGGGCTGCTAGGGGGCGCTATAACTAGGAAAAATCACTTTTGGCTCATATCTCATGATCCGTTTGGGCTAGAAACAAAATTCCACTGCGTCTGGAATCCTTGGGTCAAGACGAATCCATCGCACCCTATGACATCATATTCTGCCTTGAGGATTTTCCGCCATTTTGAATTTTGTTAAAATCAATGAAATTCTATGGCAACCCATAGAACAGTCTGACTAGAGGTTTTCAAATTATGCACACTGATTCTAGGCTGCCTCAAGGTTCTTGTCACCAAATTTCAACTCACCACCTCAAACTCTCTAGCGCCACCAACAGGTCAAAGTTGCAGGTACATTTCTGCTTGTTACTTTTGAACCGTATGTCTGATCGTCAATATCTTAGGATCGCTGTAATACTTCAGTCAAAACGAATCCAATGCACCCTATAGCGTCATATTCCGCCTGGTATATTTTCCGCCATTTTGAATTTTGTGAAAATCAATTAAAATGCTTCTCCTCCCTCAATTTTTGACCAATTCCTTCCAAACTTGGTAGTTGGGAACTTTGGACTAAGCTGCACAAAAAAATTACCCAGTTTTTAGAAATTCTTAAGCGTTTGGCCGTGGCTGCCAATCAAATTTGGCGTTGCAGACGCAAAACAGGAAGTGTGCTCATATCTCGGCAGCCCTTTGACCTTTCTTAACCAAACTTGGTGGGATTGTGTCTCACCCGTCCAAAAGGGCCCTTACCAGATTTGGTGCACATTGGCCATTCGGGGGCGCTATAACTTTCCAAAATGTCTTTTGGCTCATATATCATTGAGCTCATATCTCAGCAGTCTTTTAGCACACACAGACACACACCTAGTACACTTGAAGTAATTTCAGCCATCACATAGGGAGTTCACACGGCACATATTTGCATCGATGCTGCACCGATGTATTTTGTTGCGATATATCTTACACCGGTGTAAATTTTGCGCAGCGTTCACACGTCACAACCCTGCTTACTAGAGAGAAGCGTGTTAGCACCGGTGCAGCACCACTTGCGGTCACACGGCAGTTTCTGCGACCGTGTTATAGTAGCAAAAACTATTACTATCATTTCCTTTGATAGTAATAAAGTTTTGATATTTCCTTTTATTACTATCATTTCCTATCATTATTACTATCATTTCCGATAGTAATAATGCGGAAATGAAATATGCGCATGCGTGAAACTGTACTTCTTTTTCCCGGTTGTCATGGCATCACCAAGCGCCGGGAAAACAACGTGGATGAAGACACCAGTGTTGCCAGATATTGCTGACGTTTTCCAGCCCAAAATATGTTCAAATCCGTCAAAATGCACTTAAAACTGCCAAATCTGGCAACACTGGAAGACACGCAGTTCTGTTGTTGTTGATATTTGCCATTTTGGAAGCGCAAAATACCAGGATGCAAGTTATGCAATGCCCGTATGTAATCAACTCTCCTCACGCGTAGCGAGTCTACCCCTGTAGCGTTCAGACGTCCCATTTTATATCGGTGCTGCCCCGCAAACTAGCATTTACTCCGGAGTAAATTTCTTAAACCACCTCCTGAGCAGGGTTAGATTTGCACCGGTTTAAGCAGCTTTCAGGGGCTACACCGGTATAACTTTGTACCGTGTGAACGCTCTACCGGGGCGGCCCCGGTGCTACACCAGAGTAAAAGTTGCCGTGTGAACACCCCTACAGTCAATCGAATTTGATGGTGAAGCTGTGCATGCCTCTAACCATCTGGTTGGAGGTACATTTCTGCTTGTAAACACTTCCTGTGCGTGCCTATGACCGTCTGCCTGGTCAGTTCTTTCTGTTGCCATGGCAACTTAGGCTGGGTCACCCTGCTTGGCCCCGCATTGCTGCTTGCAGCTATATTTAGGGGCCAAGCAGCGAAGCTGGCGAAGGCCCCTAATGTGTTTGTCGGTTTTCTTATTATTATTATTATTAGGGGCCAAGCAGCGAAGCTGGCGAAGGCCCCTAATGAGTTTGTCGGTTTTCTTATTATTTATTATTATTATTATTATTATTCAACTTTCTTCTCCTATGGGATGTCAATGGCAGCCCATAGAACCACACATAGGAAAATGCTCAAATTTGGCAGACACATTCTAGACAGTCTCAGCATTCGGCACAACAATTTTTAGGTCCCCACCCCCAACCCTCTAGCGCCACCAGCAGGTCAAAGTTGCAGGTACATTTCTGCTTGTAACTTTTGAACCGTTGGTCCGATTTTCAAAAACTTGGTATCCCTGGAATCCTTGGGTCAAGCCGAATCCAAAGCACCCCATGACGTCATTTTCCGCCCATATAGTTTTCCCGCCATTTTGAATTTTGTGAAAATCAATTAAAATGCTTCTCCTCCCTCAATTTTGGACCAATTTCTCCCAAACTTGGTAGATGGCAACTTTGGACTAAGCGCCACAAGAAACTTACCCGGTTTTTAGAATTTCATAAGCGTTTGGCCGTGGCAGCCAATCAAAATTGGAGGCGCAGACGCCAAACAGGAAGTGTGCTCATATTTCGGCCGCCCTTTGGCGTATCTTAACGAAACTTGGTGGGTTTATGCCCCACCCCTCCCTGAAGGACCCCAAAGAATTTGGAACAAATTGGCTGCTAGGGGGCGCTATAACTAGGAAAAATGTCTTTTGGCTCATATCTCATGATGCGTTTTGGCTAGAAACAAAATTCTACTGCCTATGGAATCCTTGGGTCAAGACGAATCTATAGCACCCTATGACGTCATATTCTGCCTTGAGGATTTTCCGCCATTTTGAATTTTGTTAAAATCAATGAAATTCTATGGAAACCCATAGAACCGTCTGACGACAGGTTTTCAAATTTGGCACACTGATTCTAGGCTGGCTCAAGGTTCTTGTCAGCAAATTTCAACTCACCACCTCAAACTCTCTAGCGCCAACAACAGGCCAAAGTTGCATGTACATTTCTGCTTGTTACTTTTGAACCGTATGTCTGATCGTCAAAATCTGTGTATCGCTGGAATCCTTGGGTCAAAACGAATCCAACGGATCCTATGCCGTCATATTCCGCCTTGTATATTTTCCGCCATTTTGAATTATGTGAAAATCAATTAAAATGCTTCTCCTCCCTCAATTTTTGACCAATTCCTTCCAAACTTGGTAGATGGCAACGTTGCACTAAGCTGCACAGAAAACTTACCCGGTTTTTCGAATTTCATAAGCGTTTGGCCGTGGCTGCCAATCAAACTTGGATGTGCAGACGCGAAACAGGACGTGTGCTCATATCTCGGCAGCCCTTTGATCTTTCTTAACCAAACTTGGTGGGATTATGCCCCACCCCTCCATAAGTGCCCATACCACATTTGGTGCACTTTGGCCATTAGGGGGCGCTATAACTTTCCAAAATGTGTTTTGGCTCATATATAATTGAGCTCATATCTCAGCAGTCTTTTAGCACACACACGCACACACACACACACACACACACCTAGTACACTTGAAGTAATTTCAGCCATCACAGTCAATCGAATTTGACGGTGAAGCCGTGCATGCCTCTAACCATCTGGTTGGAGGTACATTTCTGCTTGTAAACACTTCCTGTGCGTGCCTATGACCGTCTGCCTGGTCAGTTCTTTCTGTTGCCATGGCAACTTAGGCTGGGTCACACAGCTTGGCCCCGCATTGCTGCTTGCAGCTATATTTAGGGGCCAAGCAGCGAAGCTGGCGAAGGCCCCTAATGAGTTTGTCGGTTTTCTTATTATTATTATTATTATTATTATTCAACTTTCTTCTCCTATGGGAAGTCAATGGCAGCCCATAGAACCACACACAGGAAAATGCTCAAATTTGGCACACACATTCTAGACAGTCTCAGCATTCCCCACAACAATTTTTAGGTCCCCATCCCCAACCCTCTAGCGCCACCAGCAGGTCAAAGTTGCAGGTACATTTCTGGTTGTAACTTTTGAACCGTTGGTCTGATTTTCAAAAACTTGGTATCCCTGGAATCCTTGGGTCAAGCCGAATCCAAAGCACCCCATGACGTCATTTTCCGCCCATATAGTTTTCCCGCCATTTTGAATTTTGTGAAAATCAATTAAAATGCTTCTCCTCCCTCAATTTTGGATCAATTTCTCCCAAACTTGGTAGATGCCAACTTTGGACTAAGCTGCACAAGAAACTTACCCGGTTTTTAGAATTTCGTAAGCGTTTGGCCGTGGCAGCCAATCAAAATTGGCTGCGAAGACGCCAAACAGGAAGTGTGCTCATATTTCGGCCGCCCTTTGGCCTATCTTAACGAAACTTGGTGAGAGTATGCCACACCTCTCCATGAAGGACCAGAAAAAAATTGGAAGAAATTGGCTGCTAGGGGGCGCTATAACTAGGAAAAATGTCTTTTGGCTCATATCTCATGATGCGTTTGGGCTAGAAACAAAATTCCACTATCTCTGGAATCGTTGGGTCAAGACGAATCCATCGCGACCTATGACGTCATATTCTGCCTTGAGGATTTTCCGCCATTTTGAATTTTGTTAAAATCAATGAAATTCTATGGCAACCCATAGAACCTTTAGACGAGAGGTATTCAAATTTGGCACACTGATTCTAGGCTGTCTCAAGGTTCTTGTCACCAAATTTCAACTCACCACATCAAACTCTCTAGCGCCACCAACGGGTCAAAGTCCCAGGTACATTTCTGCTTGTTACTTTTGAACCGTAGGGCTGATCGTCAAAATCTTAGTATCGCTGGAATCCTTCCTTGAAACCGAATCCAACGCTCCCTGTCTCGTCATATTCCACCGGGTAGATTTTCCGCCATTTTGAATTTTGTGAAAATCAATTAAAATGCTTCTCCTCCCTCAATTTTTGACCAATTTTTCCCAAACTTGGTACATGGCAAAGATGGACTAAGCTGCACAAGAAACTTACCCGGTTTTTAGAATTTCATAAGCGTTTGGCCGTGGCAGCCAATCAAATTTGGTGGCTCAGATGCCAAACAGGATGTGTGCTCATATCTCTGCCGGCCTTTGGCGTATCTTAACGAAACTTGGTAGCTTTATGCCCCACCCCTCCAAAATGGCCGAGAAAAAATTTGGAACAAATTGGCTGCTAGGGGGCGCAATAACAAGGAAAAATGTCTTTTGGCTCATATCTCATGACGCGTTTGGGCAAGAAACAAAATTCCACTGCCTCTGGAATCCTTGGGTCAAGACGAATCTATCGCACCCTATGACGTCATATTCTGCCTTGAGGATTTTCCGCCTTTTTGAATTTTGTTAAAATCAATGAATTTCTATGGCAACCCATAGAACCGTCTGACTAGAGGTTTTCAAATTGGGCACACTGATTCAAGGCTGCCTCAAGGTTCTTGTCACCAAATTTCAACTCAACACCTCAAACTCTCTAGCGCCACCAACAGGTCAAAGTCGCAGGGACATTTTTGCTTGTTACTTTTGAACCGTATGTCTGATCGTCAATATCTTAGGATCCCTGGAATCCTTCGGTCAAACTGAATCCAACGCACCCTATGGCGTCATATTCCGCCTGGAATATTTTCCGCCATTTTGAATTTTGTGAAAATCCATTAAAATGCTTCTCCTCCCTCAATTTTTGACCAATTCCTTCCAAACTTGGTACATGGCAACTTTGGACTAACCTACACAACAAACTTACCCGGTTTTTAGAATTTCATAAGCGTTTGGCCGTGGCTGCCAATCAAATTTGGCGTTGCAGATGCGAAACAGGAAGTGTGCTCATATCTCGGCAGCCCTTTGACCTTTCTTAACCAAACTTGGTGGGATTATGCCGCACCCCTCCAAAAGGGCCCTTACCACATTTGGTGCAGATTGGCCATTAGGGGGCGCTATAACTTTCCAAAATGTCTTTTGGCTCATATATCATTGAGCTCATATCTCAGCAGTCTTTTAGCACACACAGACACACACCTAGTACACTTGAAGTAATTTCAGCCATCACAGTCAATCGAATTTGACGGTGAAGCCGTGCATGCCTCTAACCATCTGGTTGGAGGTACATTTCTGCTTGTAAAACACTTCCTGTGCGTGCCTATGACCGTCTGCCTGGTCAATTCTTTCTGTTGCCATGGCAACTTAGGCTGGGTCACGCTGCTTGGCCCCGCATTGCTGCTTGCAGCTATATTTATTATTCATCTTTCTTCTCCTATGGGAAGTCAATGGCAGCCCATAGAGCCACACATAGGAAAATGCTCAAATTTGGCACACACATTTGAGACAGTCTCAGCATTCCCCATAACAATTTTTAGGTCCCGACCCCCAACCCTCTGGCGCCACCAGCAGGTCAAAGTTGCAGGTACATTTCTGCTTGTAACTTTTGAACCGTTGGTCCGATTTTCAAAAACTTGGTATCGCTGGAATCCTTAGGTCAAGACGAATCCAAAGCACCCCATGACGTCATTTTCCGCCCATATAGTTTTCCCGCCATTTTGAATTTTGTGAAAATCACTTAAAATGCTTCTCCTCCCTCAATTTTTGACAAATTTCTCCCAAACTTGGTAGATGGCAACTGGGGACTAAGCTGCACAAGAAACTTACCCGGATTTTAGAATTTCATAAGCGTTTGGCCGTGGCAGCCAATCAAATTTGGCTGCGCAGACGCCAAACAGGAAGTGTGCTCATATTTCGGCCGCCCTTTGGCGTATCTTAACGAAACTTGGTGAGATTATGCCCCACCCCTGCATGAAGGAACACAAAAAAATTGGAACAAATTGGCTGCTAGGGGGCGCTATAACTAGGAAAAATGACTTTTGGCTCATATCTCATGATGCGTTTGGGGTAGAAACAAAATTCCACTATCTCTGGAATCCTTGGGTCAAGACGAATCTATCGCACCCTATGACGTCATATTCTGCCTTGAGGATTTTCCGCCATTTTGAATTTTGTTAAAATCAATGAAATTCTATGGCAACCCATAGAACTGTCTGAGTAGAGGTTTTCAAATTTGGCACACTGATTCTAGGCTGCCTCAAGGTTCTTGTCAGCAAATTTCAACTCATCATCTCAAACTGTCTAGCGCCACCAACAGGTCAAAGTTGCAGGTACATTTCTGCTTGTTACTTTTGAACTGTACTTCTGATCGTCAAAATCTAAGTATCTATGGGATCCTTGGGTCAACACGAATCCAACGCACCCTATGGCGTCATATTCCGCCTGGTATATTTTCCGCCATTTTGAATTTTGTGAAAATCAATTAAAATGCTTCTCCTCCCTCAATCTTTGACCAATTCCTTCCAAGCTTGGTACATGGCAACTTTGGACTAAGCTGCACATAAAACTTACCCGGTTTTTCGACTTTCATAAGCGTTTGGCCGTGGCGGCCAATCAAATTTGGCCGTGCAGATGTGAAACAGGAAGTGTGGTCATATCTCGGCAGCCCTTTGACCTTTCTTAACCAAACTTGGTGGGATTATGCCCCACCCCTCCAAAAGGTCCCATACCACATTTGGTGCACATTGGCCATTAGGGGGCGCTATAACTTTCCAAAATGTATTTAGGATCATATATCATTGAGCTCATATCTCAGCAGTCTCTTAGCACACACACACACCTAGTACACTTGAAGTAATTTCAGGCATCACAGTCAATCGATTTTGATGGTGACGCCGTGCATGCCTCTACCCATCTGGTTGGAGGTACATTTCTGCTTGTAAACACTTCCTGTGCGTGCCTCTGATCGTCTGCCTGGTCAGTTCTTTCTGTTGCCATGGCAACTTAGGTTGGGTCACGCTGCTTGGCCCCGCATTGCTGCTTGCAGCTATATTTGGGGGCCAAGCAGCGAAGCTGCGAAGGCACCCATAGTGATTCTATTGTTTCTTATTATTATTATTATTATTATTATTATTATTATTATTATTATTATTATTATTCAGTCCACTTCCGCCTCTGCAAGTCTATGGCAGCCCATAGAACCGTCTGGTAAAAAGTTGTGAAATTTGGCACACTGATTCTAGACACTCTCAACATTCCTCTCAGCAAATTTCAGGCCTCTACCTCAAACCCTCTAGCGCCACCAACAGCTCAAAGTCGCAGGTACATTTCTGCTTGTAACTTTTGAACCGTTGGTCTGATTTTCAAAAACTTGGTATCCCTGGAATCCTTGGGCCAAGACGAATCCAATGCACCCCATGACGTCATTTTCCGCCATGTACTTTTCCCGCCATTTTGAATTTTGTGAAAATCAATTAAAATGTTTCAACTCCCTCAATTTTTTACCAATTTCTCCCAAACTTGGAAGATAGCATAATTGGACTAACCTGCACAAAAGTTATACCTGGTGATTTGAATTTCACAAGCGTTTGGCCGTGGCAGCCAATCAAATTTGGCTGCGCAGACGCAAAACAGGAAGTGCACTCATATCTCGGTGGCCCTTTGGCCAATCTTGACGAAACTTGGTGGCATTATGCAAAACCCCGTCCCAAAGGGCCACAACAAATTTGGACCAAATTGGACGCTAGGGGGCGCTATAACTAGGAAAAATGCCTTTTGGCTCATATCTCATGATGTGTTTTGGCTAGAAAGAAAATTCAACTATCTCTGGAATCCATGGGTCACGACGAATCCATCGCACCCTATGACGTCATATTCTGCCTTGAGGATTTTCCGCCATTTTGAATTTTGTTAAAATCAATGAAATTCTATGGCAACGCATAGAACCATCTGACTAGAGGTTTTTAAACTTGGCAAACTGATTCTAGGCTGCCTCAAGGATCTTGTCACCAAATTTCAACTCACCACCTCAAACTCTCTAGCGCCACCAACAGGTCAAAGTTGCAGGTACATTTCTGCTTGTTACTTTTGAACCATACGTCTGATCATCAAAATCTTAGTATCGCTGGAATGCTTGTGTCACAGCGACTCCAACGCGCCCTGTCTCGTCATATTCCACCCAGTAGATTTTCCGCCATTTTGAATTATGTGAAAATCAATTAAAATGCTTCTCCTCCCTCAATTTTTGAACAATTTCTCCCAAGCTTGGTAGATGGCAACTGGGGACTAATCTGCACAAGAATCTTACCCGGTAATTAGAATTTCCTAAGCGTTTGGCTGTGGCAGCCAATCAAATTTGGCTTGCAGATGCAAAACAGGAAGTGTGCTCATTTCTCGGCCACCCTTTGGCCTATCTTAACGAAACTTGGTGGCTTTATGCAGCACCCCTCCCCAAAGGGCAACAAAAAATTTGGAACAAATTGGCTGCTAGGGGGCGCTATAACTAGGAAAAATGTCTTTTGGCTCATATCTCATGATGCGTTTTGGGTAGAAACAAAATTCCACTATCTCTGGAATCCATGGGTCAAGACGAATGCATCGCACCCTATGCCGTCATATTCTGACTTGAGGATTTTCCGCCATTTTGAATTTTGTTAAAATCAAAGAAATTCGATGGCAACCCATAGAACCGTATGACTAGAGGTTTTCAAATTTGGCAGACTGATTCTAGGCACCCTCAAGGGTCTTGTGACCAAATTTCAACTCACCACCTCAAACTCTCTAGCGCCACCAACAGGTCAAATTCGCAGGTACATTTCTGGTTGTTACTTTTGAACCATACGTCTGATCGTCAAAAGCTTAGTATCTCTGGAATGCTTGGGTCAAAATGAATCCAACGCGCCCTGTTTCGTCATATTGCACCTGGTAGATTTTCCGCCATTTTGAATTATGTGAAAATCAATTAAAATGCTACTCCTCCCTCAGTTTTTGACCATTTTCTCCCAAATTTGGTCCATAGCAACGGTGGAGGAAACTGCACAAGAATCTTACACGGATTTTCGAATTTCATAAGCGTTTGGCTGTGGCAGCCAATCAAATTTGGCTGCACAGACGCGAAAGAGGATGTGTGCTCACGTCTCGGCCGCCCTTTGGTAGATCTTAACGAAACTTGGTGGCATTATGACAGACACCACCAGAAAGGTCCCCAAAAAACGTGGACCAACTTGGCCGCTAGGGGGCGCTATAACTAGCAAAAATGAATTTTGGCTCATATCTCATGATGCGTTTGGGCTAAAAACAAAATTCCACGATCTCTGGAATCCTTGGTTCAAGCCGAATCCATCGCACCCTATCACGTCATATTCAGCCTTGAGGATTTTCCGCCATTTTGAATTTTGTTAAAATCAATGAAATTCTATGGCAACCCATAGAACCGTCAGACGAGAGGTTGAGAAATTTGGCACACTGATTCTAGGCTCGCTCAAGGTTCTTGTCAGCAAATTTCAACTCACCGCCTCAAACTCTCTAGCGCCACCAACAGGACAAAGTTGGAAGTACATTTCTGCTTGTTACTTTTGAACCGTACGGCTGATTGTCAAAATCTTAGTATTGCTGGAATCCATCGGTCAAACCGAATCCAACCTATCCTATCTCGTCATATTGCACCTGGTAGATTTTCCGCCATTTTGAAATTTGTTAAAATCATGTAAATTGCTACTCCTCCCTCAATTTTTGACCAAATTTGCCCAGACTTGGTTGATAGCATCATTGCACCAAGCCGCACAAAATTTATCCTCAGTCTTTTGAAATTTTTAAACTGTTTGGCCGCAGCAGCCAATGAAACTCAGCTGCGAAGATGTCAAACAGGATGTGAGCTCATATCTCGGCAGCCCTTTGACATTTCTTAACCAACCTTGGTGGGATTATGCCCCACCCCTCCGCAAGCTCTCCTACCAAATTTGGTGCACATTGGCCATTAGGGGGCGCTATAACTATACAAAATATATTTTGGCTCATATGTCATTGAGCTCATATGTCAGCAGTCTTCTAGCACACACACACACACACACACACATACACACCAAGTACACTTGAAGTAATTTCAGCCATCACAGTCAATCGAATTTGATGATGAAGCCGCCGAACAACAAATGACCTTGTATCTCAGTCAAACGATGGTATATCGACATGAAACTTCTTGTGTGTGCTCGTGACCATCTGTCTGGCCCAAATGCATTCTGCGAGCCTGACGACTAGGCTCATAGGCTGCTTGGCCCCCTCATTGCTGCTTGCAGCTATATTTATTATTATTATTATTATTCAACTTTCTTCTCCTATGGGAAGTCAATGGCAGCCCATAGAGCCACACATAGGAAAATGCTCAAATTTGGCACACACATTCTAGACAGTCTCAGCATTCCCCACAACAATTTTTAGGTCCCCACCCCCAACCCTCTAGCGCCACCAGCAGGTCAAAGTTGCAGGTACATTTCTGCTTGTAACTTTTGAACCGTTGGTCCGATTTTCAAAAACTTGGTATCCCTGGAATCCTTGGGTCAAGACGAATCCAAAGCACCCCATGACGTCATTTTCCGCCCATATAGTTTTCCCGCCATTTTGAATTTTGTGAAAATCACTTAAAATGCTTCTCCTCCCTCAATTCTTGAGCAATTTCTCCCAAACTTGGTAGATGGCAAATGTGGACTAAGCTGCACAAGAAACTTACCCGGATTTTAGAATTTCATAAGCGTTTGGCCGTGGCAGCCAATCAAATTTGGCTGCGCAGATGCCAAACAGGAAGTGTGCTCATATTTCAGCCGCCCTTTGGCGTATCTTAACGAAACTTGGTGAGATTATGCCCCACCCCTCCCGGAAGGAATACAAAAAAATTGGCACAAATTGGCTGCTAGGGGGCGCTATAACTAGGAAAAATGTCTTTTGGCTCATATCTCATGATGCGTTTGGGGCAGAAACAAAATTCCACTATCTCTGGAATCCTTGGGTCAAGACGAATCTATCGCACCCTATGACGTCATATTCTGCCTTGAGGATTTTCCGCCATTTTGAATTTTGTTAAAATCAATGAAATTCTATGGCAACCCATAGAACCGTCAGACGAGAGGTATTCAAATTTGGCACACTGATTCTAGGCTGTCTCAAGGTTCTTGTCACCAAATTTCAACTCACCACATCAAACTCTCTAGCGCCACCAACGGGTCAAAGTCGCAGGTACATTTCTGCTTGTTACTTTTGAACCATAGGTCTGATCGTCAAAAGCTTAGTATCGCTGGAATCCTTCCTTCAGTCCGAATCCAACGCTCCCTGTCTCGTCATATTCCACCTGGTAGATTTTCCGCCATTTTGAATTTTGTGAAAATCAATTAAAATGCTTCTCCTCCCTCAATTTTTGACCAATTTTTCCCAAACTTGGTACATGGCAAGGATGGACGAAGCTGCACAAGAAACTTACCCGGTTTTTAGAATTTCTTATGCGTTTGGCCGTGGCATCCAATCAAAATTGGATGCGCAGACGCCAATCAGGAAGTGTGCTCATATCTCGGCCGTCCTTTGGCGTATCTTAACGAAACTTGGTGGCTTTATGCCCCACGCCACCCCAAAGGAAAACAAAACATTTGGACCAAATAGGCCGCTAGGGGGCGCTATAACTAGGAAAAATGATTTTTGGCTCATATCTCATGATGCGTTTTGGGCAGAAACAAAATTCCACTATCTCTGGAATCCTTCCGTCAAAACGAATCCAACACGCCCTATGGCGTCATATTCCACCAGGTAGATTTTCCAAAATTTTGAAATTTGTGAAAATCTATTAAAATCCTTCTCCTCCCTCAATTTTTGACCAATTTCTCCCAAACTTGGTACATAGTAACTTTAGACTAACTGTCTGCCTGGTCAGTTCTTTCTGTTGCCATGGCAACTTAGGCTGGGTCACACTGCTTGGCCCCGCATTGCTGCTTGCAGCTATATTTATTATTATTATTCAACGTTCTTCCGCCTCTGCAAGTCTATGGCAGCCCATAGAACCGTCTGGTAAAAAGTTGGGAAATTTTGCACACTGATTCTAGACAGTGTCAACATTAATCTCAGCGAATTTCAGGCCTCTACCTCAAACACTTTAGCGCCACCAACAGGTCAAAGTTGCAGGTACATTTCTGCTTGTAACTTTTGAACCGTTGGTCCGATTTTCAAAAACTTGGTATCCCTGGAGTCGTTGGGTCAAGACGAATCCAACGGACCCCATGACGTCATTTTCCGCCCATATAGTTTTCCCGCCATTTTGAATTTTGTGAAAATCACTTAAAACGCTTCTCCTCCCTCAATTTTTGAACAATTTCTCCCAAACTTGGTAAATCGCAACTTTGGACTAAGCTTCACAGGAAACATACCCGGTTTTTAGAATTTCATAAGCGTTTGGCCGTGGCA
>NC_083573.1:110666250-110671250 GCF_027579695.1 Neoarius graeffei | reverse complement strand
TTGACCAATTTCTCCCAAACTTGGCAAATAGCAACGTTGGACTAAGCTACACAAGAAACTTACCCGGTTTTGAGAATTTCATAAGCGTTTGGCCGTGGCAGCCAATCAAAATTGACGGCGCAGACGCCAAACAGGAAGTGAGCTCATATCTCTGCCGCCCTTTGGCGTATCTTAACGAAACTTGATGGCTTTATGCCCCACCCCTCCATAATGGCCCACCAAAAATATGGAACAAATTGGCTGCTAGGGGGCGCTATAACTAGGAAAAATGTCTTTTGGCTCATATCTCATGATGCGTTTGGGCTAGAAACAAAATTCCACTGCCTCTGGAATCCGTGCGTCAAGCCGAATCTATCGCAACCTATGACGTCATATTCTGCCTTGAGGATTTTCCGCCATTTTGAATTTTGTTAAAATCAATGAAATTCAATGGCAACCCATAGAACCGTCTGACGACAGGTTTTCAAATTTGGCACACTGATTCTAGGCTGCCTCAAGGTTCTTGTCAGCAAATTTCAACTCACCACCTCAAACTCTCTAGCGCCACCAACAGGTCAAATTTGCATGTACATTTCTGCTTGTTACTTTTGAACCGTACGTCTGATCATCAAAATCTTAGTATCGCTTGAATCCTTGGGTCAAACCGAATCCAACGCACCCTATCGCGTCATATTCTGCCTTGTATATTTTCCGCCATTTTGTATTATGTGAAAATCAATTAAAATGCTTCTCCTCCCTCAATTTTTGACCAATTCCTTCCAAACTTGGTACATGGCAACTTTGGACTAAGCTGCACAAAAAACTTACCCGGTTTTTCGAATTTCATAAGCGTTTGGCCATGGCTCCCAATCAAACTTGGCGGTGCAGATGCGAAACAGGAAGTGTGCTCATATCTCGGCAGCCCTTTGACCTTTCTAAACCAAACTTGGTGGGATTGTGCGATACCCCTCCAAAGGGGCCCCTACCACAATTGGTGCACATTGGCCATTAGGGGGCGCTATAACTTTCCAAAATGTGTTTTGGCTCATATATCATTGAGCTCATATCTCAGCAGTCTTTTTGCACACACACACACACACACACACACACCTAGTACACTTGAAGTAATTTCAGGCATCACAGTCAATCGAATTTGACGGTGAAGCCGTGCATGCCTCTAACCATCTGGTTGGAGGTACATTTCTGCTTGTAAACACTTCCTGTGCGTGCCTATGACCATCTGCCTGGTCAGTTCTTTCTGTTGCCATGGCAACTTAGGCTGGGTCACACTGCTTGGCCCCGCATTGCTGCTTGCAGCTATATTTAGGGGCCAAGCAGCGAAGCTGGCGAAGGCCCCTAATGAGTTTGTCGGTTTTCTTATTATTATTATTATTATTATTATTATTCAACTTTCTTCTCCTATGGGAAGTCAATGGCAGCCCATAGAACCACACATAGGAAAATGCTCAAATTTGGCACACACATTCTAGACAGTCTCAGCATTCCCCACAACAATTTTTAGGTCCCCACCCCCAACCCTCTAGCGCCACCAGCAGGTCAAAGTTGCAGGTACATTTCTGGTTGTAACTTTTGAACCGTTGGTCCGATTTTCAAAAACTTGGTATCCCTGGAATCCTTGGGTCAAGACGAATCCAAAGCACCCCATGACGTCATTTTCCGCCCATATAGTTTTCCCGCCATTTTGAATTTTGTGAAAATCAATTAAAATGCTTCTCCTCCCTCAATTTTGGATCAATTTCTCCCAAACTTGGTAGATGGCAACTTTGGACTAAGCTGCACAAGAAACTTACCCGGTTTTTAGAATTTCGTAAGCGTTTGGCCGTGGCAGCCAATCAAAATTGGCTGCGAAGACGCCAAACAGGAAGTGAGCTCATATTTCGGCCGCCCTTTGGCCTATCTTAACGAAACTTGGTGAGAGTATGCCCCACCCCTCCCTGAAGGACCCCAAAAAAATTGGAAGAAATTGGCTGCTAGGGGGCGCTATAACTAGGAAAAATGTCTTTTGGCTCATATCTCATGATGCGTTTGGGCTAGAATCAAAAATCCACTATCTCTGGAATCCTTGGGTCAAGACGAATCCATCGCGACCTATGACGTCATATTCTGCCTTGAGGATTTTCCGCCATTTTGAATTTTGTTAAAATCATTGAAATTCTATGGCAACCCATAGAACCTTTAGACGAGAGGTATTCAAATTTGGCACACTGATTCTAGGCTGTCTCAAGGTTCTTGTCACCAAATTTCAACTCACCACATCAAACTCTCTAGCGCCACCAACGGGTCAAAGTCCCAGGTACATTTCTGCTTGTTACTTTTGAACCGTAGGTCTGATCGTCAAAATCTTAGTATCGCTGGAATCCTTCCTTGAAACCGAATCCAAGGGTCCCTGTCTCGTCATATTCCACCTGGTAGATTTTCCGCCATTTTGAATTTTGTGAAAATCAATTAAAATGCTTCTCCTCCCTCAATTTTTGACCAATTTTTCCCAAACTTGGTACATGGCAAAGATGGACTAAGCTGCACAAGAAACTTACCCGGTTTTTAGAATTTCGTATGCGTTTGGCCGTGGCATCCAATCAAAATTGGATGCGCAGACGCCAATCAGGAAGTGTGCTCATATCTCGGCCGTCCTTTGGCGTATCTTAACGAAACTTGGTGGCATTATGCCCCACGCCACCCCAAAGGAAAACAAAAGATTTGGACCAAATAGGCCGCTAGGGGGCGCTATAACTAGGAAAAATGATTTTTGGCTCATATCTCATGATGCATTTTGGGTAGAAACAAAATTCCACTATGTCTGGAATCCTTCCGTCAAAACGAATCCAACACGCCCTATGGCATCATATTCCACCAGGTAGATTTTCCACCATTTTGAAATTTGTGAAAATCTATTAAAATCCTTCTCCTCCCTCAATTTTTGACCAATTTCTCCCAAACTTGGTACATAGTAACTTTAGACTAACTGTCTGCCTGGTCAGTTCTTTCTGTTGCCATGGCAACTTAGGCTGGGTCACACTGCTTGGCCCCGCATTGCTGCTTGCAGCTATATTTGGGGGCCAAGCAGCAAAGCTGCGAAGGCACCCATAGTGATTCTATTGTTTCTTATTATTATTATTATTATTATTATTATTATTATTATTATTATTATTCAGTCCACTTCCGCCTCTGCAAGTCTATGGCAGCCCATAGAACCGTCTGGTAAAAAGTTGTGAAATTTGGCACACTGATTCTAGACACTCTCAACATTCCTCTCACCAAATTTCAGGCCTCTACCTCAAACCCGTTAGCGCCACCAACAGGTCAAAGTCCCAGGTACATTTCTGCTTGTAACTTTTGAACCGTTGGTCTGATTTTCAAAAACTTGGTATCCCTGGAATCCTTGGGCCGAGACGAATCCAACGCACCCCATGACGTCATTTCCCGCCCATAAATTTTTCCCGCCATTTTGAATTTTGTGAAAATCAATTAAAATGTTTCAACTCCCTCAATTTTTTACCAATTTCTCCCAAACTTGGAAGATAGCATAATTGGACCAACCTGCACAAAAGTTATACCCGGTGATTTGAATTTCACAAGCGTTTGGCCGTGGCAGCCAATCAAACTTGGCTGCAAAGATGCGAAACAGGAAGTGTGCTCATTTCTCGGCCACCCTTTGGCGTATCTTAACGAAACTTGGTGCCTTTATGCAGCACCCCTCCCGAAAGGGCCCCAAAAAATTTGGAACAAATTGGCTGCTAGGGGGCGCTATAACTAGGAAAAATGTCTTTTGGCTCATATCTCATGACTCGTTTTGGCTAGAAACAAAATTCCACTATGGCAGGAATCCTTGGCTCAAGACGAATCCATCGCACCCTATGACGTCATATTCTGCCTTGAGGATTTTCCGCCATTTTGAATTTTGTTAAAATCAGTGAAATTCTATGGCAACGCATAGAACCGTCTGACTAGAGGTTTTTAAACTTGGCACACTGATTCTAGGCTCCCTCAAGGATCTTGTCACCAAATTTCAACTCAGCACCTCAAACTCTCTAGCGCCACCAACAGGTCAAAGTTGCAAGTACACTTCTGCTTGTTACTTTTGAACCATATGTCTGATCATCAAAATCTTAGTATCGCTGGAATACTTGGGTCACCACGAATCCAGCGGCCCTGTCTCGTCATATTCCACCCAGGAGATTTTCCGCCATTTTGAATTATGTGAAAATCAATTAAAATGCTTCTCCTCCCACAATTTTTGAAGAATTTCTCCCAAACTTGGTACATGGCAACTGGGGACTAAGCTGCACAAGAAACATACCCGGTTTTTAGAATTTCTTAAGCGTTTGGCCGTGGCAGCCAATCAAATTTGGCTGGCAGATGCAAGATAGGAAGTGTGCTCATTTCTCGGCGAACCTTTGGCGTATCTTAACGAAACTTGGTGACTTTATGCAACACCCCTCCCCAAAGAGCAGCAAAAAATTTGGAACAAATTGGCTGCTAGGGGGCGCTATAACTAGGAAAAATGTCTTTTGGCTCATATCTCATGATGCGTTTTGCCTAGAAACAAAATTCCACTATGTCAGGAATCCTTGGCTCAAGCCGAATCCACCGCACCCTATGACGTCATATTCTGCCTTGAGGATTTTCCACCATTTTGAATTTTGTTAAAATCAATGAAATTCTATGGCAATGCATAGAACCGTCTGACTAGAGGTTTTTAAACTTGGCACACTGATTCTAGGCTGCCTCAAGGATCTTGTCACCAAATTTCAACTCAGCACCTCAAACTCTCTAGCGCCACCAACAGGTCAAAATTGCAGGTACATTTCTGCTTGTTACTTTTGAACCATACGTCTGATCATCAAATTCTTAGTGTGGCTGGAATGCTTAGGTCAAAAGGAATCCAATGGGCCCTGTCTCCTCATATTCCACCCAGTAGATTTTCCGCCATTTTGAATTATGTGAAAATCAATTAAAATGCTTCTCCTCCCTCAATTTTTGGAAAATTTCTCCCAAACGTG
>NC_083573.1:110566250-110661250 GCF_027579695.1 Neoarius graeffei | reverse complement strand
CGATAGTAATAATGCAGAAATGAAATATGCACATGCGTGAAACTGTACTTCTTTTTCCCGGTTGTCATGGCATCACCAAGCGCCGGGAAAACAACGTGGATGAAGACACCAGTGTTGCCAGATATTGCTGACGTTTTCCAACCCAAAATATGTTCAAATCCGTCAAAATGCACTTAAAACTGCCAAATCTGGCAACACTGGAAGACACGCAGTTCTGTTGTTGTTGATATTCGCCATTTTGGAAGCGCAAAATACCAGGATGCAAGTTATGCAATGCCCGGATGTAATCAACTCTCCTCACGCGTAGCGAGTCTACCCCTGTAGCGTTCAGACGTCCCATTTTATATCGGTGCTGCCCCGCAAACTAGCATTTACTCCGGAGTAAATTTCTTAAACCACCTCCCGAGCAGGGTTAGATTTGCACCGGTTTAAGCAGCTTTCAGGGGCTACACCGGTATAACTTTGTACCGTGTGAACGCTCTACCGGGGCGGCCCCGGTGCTACACCGGAGTAAAAGTTGCCGTGTGAACACCCCTACAGTCAATCGAATTTGATGGTGAAGCCGTGCATGCCTCTAACCATCTGGTTGGAGGTACATTTCTGCTTGTAAACACTTCCTGTGCGTGCCTATGACCGTCTGCCTGGTCAGTTCTTTCTGTTGCCATGGCAACTTAGGCTGGGTCACCCTGCTTGGCCCCGCATTGCTGCTTGCAGCTATATTTATTATTATAGACAATTCAACTTTCTCCTTAGGGATGTCTATGGCAGCCCATAGAACCATACATAGGAAAATGCTCAAATTTGGCACACACATTCTGGACAGTCTCTTGATTCTCCACAACAAATTCTAGGTCCCCAGCCCCAACCCTCTAGCGCCACCAGCAGGTCAAAGTTTCAGGTACATTTCTGCTTGTAACTTTTGAACCGTTGGTCCGATTTTCAAAAACTTGGTATCCCTGGAATCCTTGGGCCAAGACGAATCCAAAGCACCCCATGACGTCATTTGCCGCCCATATAGTTTTCCCGCCATTTTGAATTTTGTGAAAATCAATTAAAATGCTTCTCCTCCCTCAATTTTTGACCAATTTCTCCCAAACTTGGTAAATGGCAACTTTGGACAAAGCTGCACTAGAAACTTACCCGGATTTTAGAATTTCATAAGCGTTTGCCCGTGGCAGCCAATCAAAGTTGGCTGCGCAGACGCCAAACAGGAAGTGTGCTCATATCTCGGCCGCCCTTTGGAGTATCTTAACGAAACTTGGTGGCATTATGCCCCACCCATCCAAAAAGGGCCACAAAAAATTTGGAACAAATTGGCTGCTAGGGGGCGCTATAACTAGGAAAAATGACTTTTGGTTCATATCTCATGATGCCTTTTGGGTAGAAACAAAATTCCACTGCCTCTGGAATCCTTGCGTCAAGTCGAATCTATCGCACCCTATGACGTCATATTCTGCCTTGAGGATTTTCCGCCATTTTGAATTTTGTTAAAATCAATGAAATTCTATTGCAACCCATAGAACCGTCTGACTAGAGGTTTTCAAATTTGGCACACTGATTCTAGGCTTCATCAAGGTTCTTGTCAGCAAATTTCAGCTCACCATCTCAAACTCTCTAGCGCCACCAACAGGTCAAACTTACAGGTACATTTCTGCTTGTTACTTTTGATCCGTACTTCTGATCGTCAAAATCTAAGTATCCATGCGATCCGTGGGTCAACACGAATCCAAGGCACCCTATGGTGTCATATTCTGCCTTGTATATTTTCCGCCATTTTGAATTTTGTGAAAATCAATTAAAATGCTTCTCCTCCTTCAATTTTTGACCAATTCCTTCCAAACTTGGTATATGGCAACTTTGGACTAAGCTGCACATAAAACTTACCCGGTTTTTCGAATTTCATAAGCGTTTGGCTGTGGCGGCCAATCAAATTTGGCCGTGCAGATGTGAAACAGGAAGTGTGCTCATATCTCGGCAGCCCTTTGACCTTTCTTAACCAAACTTGGTGGGATTATGCCCCACCCCTCCAAAAGGTCCCATACCTCATTTGGTGCACATTGGCCATTAGGGGGCGCTATAACTTTCCAAAATGTATTTTGGCTCATATATCATTGAGCTCATATCTCAGCAGTCTTTTAGCACACACACACACACACACAGACCTAGTACACTTGAAGTAATTTCAGCCATCACAGTCAATCGATTTTGACGGTGAAGCCGTGCATGCCTCTACCCATCTGGTTGGAGGTACATTTCTGCTTGTAAACACTTCCCCTGCGTGCCTCTGACCGTCTGCCTGGTCAGTTCTTTCTGTTGCCTTGGCAACTTAGGCTGGGTCACGCTGCTTGGCCCCGCATTGCTGCTTGCAGCTATATTTTCTTATTAATTATTCAACATATCCGAGGTAAATGTTAACATTGTAGGTATTTCTGTGTCATTTCCATGGTCACTGTGTTAGCAGTTTGATAAGTGTAATTACAGTGTAATTTAAGTATTTTCATAATTTTTCAACATATCTGAGGTAAATTTTGATGTTCTGGATGACTCTATGTAATTTCCATTGTCACTATGTTAGCAGTTTGATGTTAAGTGTAATTATAGTTTAATTTAAGTATTTTCAGAATAATTTTCCAACACATCTGAGGTAAATGTTGACGTTCTGGATGACTCTATCTCATTTCCACTGTCACTGTGTTAGCAGTTTGATGCTAAATGTTATTACAGTGTAATGTAGGTATTTTCTTTTTAATTTTTTGACATATCTGAGGTAAATGTTAACATTGTAGGTAATTCTGTGTCTTTCCACTGTCACTATGTTAGCAGTTTGATGTTAATTGTAATTACAGTGTAATTTAAGTCTTTTCGTTATAATTTTTCAACACATCTGAGGTAAATGTTGATGTTCTGGATGACGCGGTCATTTCCACTGTCACTGTGTTAGCAGTTTGATGGTCAATGTTATTACAGTGTAATGTAGGTATTTTCTTATTAATTTTTTGACATATCTGCGGTAAATGTTAACATTGTAGGTATTTCTGTGTCATTTCCATGGTCACTGTGTTAGCAGTTTGATAAGTGTAATTACAGTAAAATTTAAGTATTTTCATAATAATTTTTCAACATATCTGAGGTAAATTTTGATGTTCTGGATGACTCTATGTAATTTCCATTGTCACTATGTTAGCAGTTTGTTGTTAAGTGTAATTATAGTGTAATTTAAGTATTTTCGGAATAATTTTTCAACACATCTGAGGTAAATGTTGACGTTCTGGATGACTCTATCTCATTTCCACTGTCACTGTGTTAGCAGTTTGATGCTAAATGTTATTACAGTGTAATGTAGGTATTTTCTTTTTAATTTTTCGACATATCTGAGGTAAATGTTAACATTGTAGGTAATTCTGTGTCTTTCCACTGTCACTGTGTTAGCAGTTTGATGTTAATTGTAATTACAGTGTAATTTAAGTCTTTTCGTTATAATTTTTCAACACATCTGAGGTAAATGTTGATGTTCTGGATGACGCTGTCATTTCCACTGTCACTGTTTTAGCAGTTTGATGCTCAATGTTATTACAGTGTAATGTAGGTATTTTCTTATTAATTTTTTGACATATCTGAGGTAAATGTTAACATTGTAGGTAATTCTGGGTCATTTCCACTGTCACTGTGTTAGCAGTTTCATGTTGTGTAATTATATTGTAATTTAAGTATTTTCATTATAATTTTTCAACACATCTGAGGTAAATGTTGACATTCTGCATGACTCTATGTAATTTCCACTGTCACTGTGTTAGCAGTTTTATAAGTGTAATTACAGTGTAATTTAAGTATTTTCCTAATAATTTTTCAACACATCTGAGGTAAATGTTGACATTCTGGATGACTCTGTCATTTCCACTGTCACTGTGTTAGCAGTTTGATGCTAAATGTTATTACAGTGTAATGTAGGTATTTTATTTTTAATTTTTTTTACATATCTGAGGTAAATGTTAACATTGTAGGTAATTCTGTGTCATTTCCACTGTCACTGTGTTAGCAGTTTGATAAGTGTAATTACTGTGTAATTTACATATTTTCATAAAAATTTTTCAACACATCTGACGTAAATGTTGACATTCTGGATGACTCTGTCATTTCCACAGTCACTGTGTTAGCAGTTTGATGCTAAATGTTATTACAGTGTAATGTAGGTATTTTCTAATAAATTTTTCAACATATCTAAGGTAAATGTTAACAATGTAGGTAATTCTGTGTCATTTCCACTGTCACTGTGTTAGCAGTTTGATGTTCAGTGTAATTACAGTATAATTTATGTATTTTCGTGATAATTTTTCAACATTTCCGAGATAAATGTTAGCATTGTAGGTATTTCTGTGTCATTTCCACTGTCACTGTGTTGGCAGTTTGATGTTAAGTGTAATTACAGTGTAATTTAAGTATTTTCGTAATAATTTTTCAACACATATGAGGTAAATGTTGACGTTCTGGATGACTATATGTCATTTCAACTGTCACTGTGTTAGCATTTTGATGCTAAATGTTATTACAGTGTAATGTAGGTATTTTCTCATTAATTTTTCAACATATCTTCGGTAAATGTTAACATTGTAGTTAATTCTGTGTCATTTCCACTGTCACTGTGTTAGCAGTTTGATAAGTGTAATTACAGTGTAATTTAAGTATTTTCATAAAAAATTTTCCAACACATCTAAGTTAAACGTTGATGTTCGGGAAGACTATATGTCATTTCCACTGTCACTGTGTTAGCAGTTTGATGCTAAATGTTATTATAGTGTAAGGTAGGTATTTTCTTATTAATTTTTCAACATATCTGAGGTAAATGTTAACATTGTAGGTAATTCTGTGTTATTTCCACTGTCACTGTGTTAGCAGTTTGATGCTAAATGTTATTACAGTGTATTGTAGGTATTTTCTTATAAATTTTTCAACATATCTAAGGTAAATGTTAACAATGTAGGTAATTCTGTGTCATTTCCACTGTCACTGTGTTAGCAGCTTGATGTTAAGTGTAATTACAGTGTAATTTATGTATTTTCGTGATAATTTTTCAACATATCCGAGGTAAATGTTAACATTGTAGGTATTTCTGTATCATTTCCACTCTCACTGTGTTAGCAGTTTGATGTTAAGTGGAATTACAGTGTAATTTAAGTATTTTCGTAATAATTTTTCAACACATCTCAGGTAAATGTTGACGTTCTGGATGACTATATGTCATTTCCACTGTCACTGTCTTAGCATTTTGATGCTATATGTTATTACAGTATAATGTAGGTAGTTTCTTATTAATTTTTGAACATATCCGAGGTGCATGTTAATATTGTAGGTATGTCTGTGTCATTTCCACAGTCAGTGTTAGCAGTTTGATAAGTGTAATTACAGTGTAATTTAAGTATTTTCATAAAAATTTTTCAACACATCTGAGGTAAATATTAACATTGTAGGTAATTCTGTGTCATTTTCACTGTCACCGTGTTAGCAGTTTGATGTTAAGTGTAATTACAGTGTAATTTACATATTTTCGTGATAATTTTTCAACACATCTGAGGTAAACATTGACGTTCGGGATGACGCTATGTCATTTCCACTGTCACTGTGTTAGCGGTTTGATACTAAATGTTTTTACAGTATAATGTAGGTATTTTCTTATTAATTTTTCAACATATCTGAGGTAAATGTTAACATTGTAGGTAATTCTGTGTCATTTCCACTGTCACTGTGTTAGCAGTTTGATGTTAAGTGTAATTACAGTGTAATTTACTTATTTTCGTGATAATTTTTCAACACATCTGAGGTAAACATTGACGTTCGGGATGACGCTATGTCATTTCCACTGTCACTGTGTTAGCAGTTTGATGCTAAATGTTATTACAGTATAATGTAGGTATTTTCTTATTAATTTTTCAACATATCCGAGGTGAATGTTAATATTGTAGGTATTTCTGTGTCATTTCCACGGTCACTGTGTTAGCAGTTTGATAAGTGTAATTACAGTGTAATTTAAGTATTTTCATAAAAATTTTTCAACACATCTGAGGTAAATGTTGACGTTCTGGATGACTCTGTCATTTCCACTGTCACTGTGTTAGCAGTTTGATGCTAAATGTTATTACAGTGTAATGTAGGTATTTTCTTATAAATTTTACAACATATCTGAGGTAAATGTTAACAATGTAGGTATTTCTGTGTCATTTCCACTGTCACTGTGTTAGCAGTTTGATGTTAAGTGTAATTACAGTGTAATTTAAGTATTTTCGTAATAATTTTTCAACACACATGAGGTAAATGTTGACGTTCTGGATGACTGTATGTCATTTCCACTGTCACCGTGTTAGCATTTTGATGCTAAATGTTATTACAGTGTAATGTAGGTATTTTCTCATTAATTTTTCAACATATCTTCGGTAAATGTTAACATTGTAGTTAATTCTGTGTCATTTCCACTGTCACTGTGTTAGCAGTTTGATAAGTGTAATTACAGTGTAATTTAAGTATTTTCATAAAAAAATTTTCAACACATCTAAGGTAAACGTTGACATTCGGGACGACTCTATGTCATTTCCACTGTCACTGTTTTAGCAGTTTGATGCTAAATGTTATTACAGTGTAATGTAGGTATTTTCTTATTAATTTTTCGACATATCTGAGGTAAATGCTAGCATTGTAGGTAATTCTGTGTCATTTCCACTGTCACTGTGTTAGCAGGTTGATGTTAAGTGTAATTACAGTGTAATTTAATTATTTTTGTAATAATTTTTCAACACATCTGAGGTTAATGTTGACATTCTGGATTACTCTATGTCATTTCCACTGTCACTGTGTTAGCAGTTTGATGTGAAGTGTAATTACAGTGTAATTTATGCATTTTCGTAACAATTTTTCAACACATCTGAGGTAAATGTTGATGTTCTGGATGACTCTATGTCATTTCCACACTCACTTTGTTCGCAGTTTGATGCTAAATGTTATTACAGTTTAATTTAGGTATATTCTTATTAATTTTTCAACATATCTGAGGTAAATGTTGACGTTGTAAATAATTCTGTGTCATTTGGGTTGGGTGGCTTTGCCACAGGGGTAAGTGACGTGTACTGCTGTAGCTTAGTTGTAGTTGGCTGTTTCCAGCGTAAATCAACTCTGCCACATCCACTTTGCCACAACCACTGGCTAGCTCTCACCAGCGAACAGAGGAGCAGCTCTTGCATCAGCCTCCCCCTGCCAGTCAGAACCTCTCCTTACCCAAGACTCCTACATGGCCTCCTCGTGGCCCACCCGGTAACTTGGGACTCAAAACCCAAGGCTGACTATGTAGGGGATCTCGGATCCCTAGGAAATTGGGAGGAGGGACCTTCGCCTCGCAAAAACAAAATCAAGTACGGTCTTGATCTGCACGTAAAACTCCACATCCTCACACACCTAACCCAGGAGAATTTGCGGCAGGCACAAGACCGTCTAACCCGACTGTATGCCAGGGGCACGCACCTTAGAGAGTTCACGCCAGGAAACAAAGTGCTCATATTATTGCCCATGTCGAGCTCCAAATTAATCTCCAAGTGGCAAGGGCCCTTCAAGGTCACATGGCGAGTCGGGGACGTAGACTATGAGGTGAGGCGAATAGATAGGGGCAGGGCATTGCACATTTACCTCATCAAACTTTTAAAACACTGGAATGAGGGGTCCCTGTGGCATTGGCGTCGGTAGTTCCAGAGAAGGCAGAGCTGGGGCCAGAGGTGAAAAAGATAACATCTCAGACCACTCTGGTCCCTTGTGGAAACCACCTCTCACAGGCCCAACTCACGAAGGTGGCCAAGTTGCAAAAGGAATTTTCCGATATGTTCTCACTCCTTCCTGGTCGTACCCACCTCGTAGAACACCACATCAAAACGCCCCCGTGCTAAAACTATAAATAAAGTTATATTTACACAGTAACAGCAGCTTATCAGTGTGATTGAAGCAAATGCATTCTTGCTTTCTGATAGTTGTGTGATTGCTGCTGACAGAAATCACAGTATGTTCTCTCACATATGTTTTTCTTCCACTTATTATTATTATTGCCACAGGTTTAGCACCCAACTCCTTCTGTAGTTTTTGTCCTAGAAACCTCATTCCAACCGTGAAATGTTGGGCCCAATGAAGAGAAGTGTGTTTCTATTTATTGTAGTGTTTTCACCAGTTAACCTAACCTGTGTACCCTGCCGTTCGCCCGTAGTCAGCTGGGATAGGCTCCAGCTTGCTTGCAACCCTGTAGAACAGGATAAAGTGGTATGAGATGAGAGAGTGTTTTCAAAGCAAACTATAGCTTACCGCAGAAACAATGGGCCCAACAGTGTTAACTCTCGGCTTCTTATCATCCTTATTCTGTGAGATTAACTCAGCTCGGACCACTTACCATAGAAGCTTTGGTCAAACCTTGTTGCGTAGGTCTTGTAAATGACATTTTACACTGACTCAATAAAAACTAAATTAAAAATACAGAGATCTGTAATTTATCTGAAATCTATGTGGAACTCTAAACGCTGATAGTGTAAAGATGTGTACACTTTGTGATGATAATACAGTTTTTCTCAATTGCTAAAACACTAAACCCTATTGTCTGAACCAAATGCTCAGTTGCCTGAACCCACTGACTGAATCAATCACTCTTTTGGCAAAACCATAAGCACTTTTCACCTGTTTAGACACAACTTGCCAACACATTTTCATTGTGATGCACCCGTGCTGCATAATGGTGAGCACAGGTGACAAAAGTCAAACACAATTAAAGCACAGGTGTCACTACTTGAACACAACAACTCAAAATTGATCACACATTTGGCTAATGATGTGAGGGAATGTATAAGCCAGTTCAGAGAGCACTGGTTTGTGAGGCCCTACAATGGATAGAAATCTGAGAGGAAGAGTTCGTGTGAGAGGAGGTTGAGGTGGTCAGTGAAGACAAAGAACAGTAATATCTGATGAAATCAGAGCTACTGTGATTGACCATGTTCTTGTCCATGGTATGAGCATGAGGGAGGCTGAAGAAAGGGTACAACCAAACATCAGTAGATTCACTGTGTCCACCATAATCCGAAGACTTAGAGAAGAGAACAGGTAATTACCTTTTTTGACATTATAGTACAGTATGTAAATGTTGACAGCAATTACTGTATGACATACTATATACTGTACCACAGTATACTTTAAGTAAATATATGTTTCAGTACATCACTGTACCAATGTACTGTAGTATTGTAATGGAGGGTTGGTCTAACTGTTTGTAGGCCTAGTATTCCATGTATATTTTTTGTAACTGCATGTTCTCTTTATGTAGAATTGAAAGACTGCCACATGGGGGTGGGAGGACGGGTATGTTCTCCCCACACCAAGAGACCCTAATTGTTGATATGGTCCGTAAGAACAACGCCATTAAACTGAGTGAAATTGAGCAGAAGATCATTGAGGACCATGTAAATTTTGAGGGTATCATCAGTGTCAGCCTCTCTACTGTTGATCGTGTCCTCAAGCGCAACAGACTGCACATGAAACAGCTGTACAGAGTGCCTTTGATCGCAACTCAGACAGAGTCAAAGAGCAAAGATTCCAGTATGTACAGGTTGGTATATATCCAGACACATTCAATGTTGATTACTCTAAGTAGTGATTTACTGTAGTGGCCTAAGTCACTTTTTCTGTATCACTTACAAAACTATATCTATTTCTACAGAGGGTTTTTCAACTGGATGCAATGGAAAGACCCCATGAATACATCTTCATGGATGAAGCTGGGTTTAATCTCACCAAAAGGAGAAGGAGAGGCCGTAA
This sequence comes from Neoarius graeffei, assembly GCF_027579695.1. Taxonomy (NCBI): domain Eukaryota; kingdom Metazoa; phylum Chordata; class Actinopteri; order Siluriformes; family Ariidae; genus Neoarius; species Neoarius graeffei. The sequence goes on along the minus strand of NC_083573.1, from coordinate 110,651,428 downwards.
TGTGATTGGTCATCGGGCCATTGTTGGTGTCCCTGGGCAGCGTGGTGGCAATGTCACATTATGTGCTGCCATCAGCAATCATGGGGTTGTCCACCATCATGCCAACCTGGGGCCCTACAACACTCACCAGCTCCTCATTTTCCTCAATCACATGCGAGATGCTCTGTTAGGGCAGCAGGATGAGCATCCCATCTATGTTGTTGTTTGGGACAATGTGAGTTTTCACAGAGCCCTCCAGGTTAGAGAGTGGTTCAATATGAACCAAGGTTTTATCAATCTTTGCCTTCCACCGTACTCCCCTTTCCTAAACCCCATTGAGGAATTCTTCTCCTCATGGCGGTGGCAGGTATATGAATGCCAACCTTACACCAGGGTAAATCTCCTGCAAGCCATGGAACTTGCCTGTGGTGACATAGGTGTGGAGGCATGCCAAGCCTGGATACGACATGCCAGGGTTTTTGTCCCCCGTTGCCTGGCCAGACAAAATGTGGCCTGTGATGTGGATGAAGTCCTGTGGTCTGACCCAGTAAGGAGACATGATGCTGTGGCTGAGTAATGCACTTATTTGTATATTTTTGTACTTTATTTTTACATGGGCTTACTGTACACAAGTGGCAAATGCACAAGATTTCTGCTTGTGCATTTACATGTAGCACTTGTAAAAACAAGATTTCTGTTTTTTTTGTCTTTTTGTACAAGTGCTAAATGCACAGTTTTTTTGTTTTGCAACATGCATTTAGCCTACAGTGAACAATAAACATTTATTTCTCCAGCTTCATGTCTTGAGCATTGTGTTTTCTATTTTTTCTATGTAGTCTTTAGTGACTGCTCAGTAGTGTTTTTAATTTTGATTGACTTGGGGCACAATTTGACAATTAGTTCAGTTTTGAGCACAGATTGAACTGTTTTGAGGTGAAAGTTTGGTTTTGCAAGAAGAGTCTGAGGTTTTGTGAATGTAGCTTGAAAATTGGGTTTTGTGTTCACAGTTTAGAGAAAAGGAGAGCAGCTTTCAAGAAATGTGTCTTAGCAATTGAGAAAAACTGTAATAGTCTAAAAAAACAGAAGAGCGCCTCCTGCTGTTAAAACCTTGGGGATGTTGTATATTATAAAAGAGTCTGGCTATGATGTAACACAACACGCAACACAATAATAATCATTTTACAAACTTTAATACACACTTTAAAAAGATGTCAGAACAAGTTCACCAAGGAGAGAAAGATGAAGTGAAACCCAGGAAGAGAAAGAGAGTTTTGCCAAAGGAAGAAAAGGAAAGAAGCAGTGAAAGAGCGAGAGAAAGGCCAAGAAATCTTTCACAATAAAAGCCACAAGCTGAAAGAGAAAGAAAACGGGTAAAAAATGAATGAATAGAAATGATGAGTTGTAGGAATTTAATTCTAAATAGTGATGTTGATTTTGAAATCACTGCGAAATCCTTCGGGATCTGACAAGTTGCCCTGAATCCACTCAGTGTTTTCATGAATCCTCTCTCTTTTGTTTTCAACACATTTTGCTGTAAATCCCACTCCTGTCAAAATGGTTCAACCCACCAAACCCCTCTATCTGACCCAAGTGGTTCAGTCCCTCGGTTCCCCCTAAACCTGGAAGTAGCGGAGTTTGAATGCCGGTGAGTAAAGTGAAGACGGAAATGTCATCACAAAGTTTTACCCAATAAATGAGAGTGTTTTTCACAGCCCATGTGTACATTTGCATTTCTTGATATTAGCCAAAGTGAACACAGATGAGAGATGTAAATGACAATGAGCATGAAATGAGCATTTTGAACGAGACATGACAAACATTTGGGATCCAAAAATGGCGCTGGGCCTTTTCCCGCTCTCCCCACAGCACAGTTAAATGCATGAAGATGAAGTGATAGCAAACAGTGATTAAAGCCGAGCATGGCTTATGAAACCAGTTCTACTGATCAATTCAAACGGTCTGGACAAGGAAAGAAAGCAGCAATACACTAGCGACAGGGCAGCTGATGGTAAAGTGGTGGCAAAAGGCTGCCTGCACACTGTGCATGCTCCGTTAGCTTAGCTTTAATATCGCCTGCACGGTTTGGCTCCTGTTGCAACTTGGCCCACGAGGGGAAACATTTCAACCGAACACCTGGAAAACTTTATATATTTCCCTCACTTTTTGGCCAAATATGCCATTCTCTGTGGAAAATAAGAAAGTATGTCCCCTATGATTTTGGTGTAGAGCAGAGGAAAACACTGGGTGGGGGAGGGGCGGTTCCTGTCCTGCTCAATCCACGGAAATGACGTCAGAGAGCAAATGATGTCGCGAGCGCAGTGAGTTTCTAAGATGGACACAGAGCTGAAGATGAAAATGACAAACTCCCGATGTGTCGTGTTCTGGGCCAAACGGCTGACTAGCTGTATTGGAGCTGTTAGAGAGCAGCAACTGCAAGTTGGGCGGATTCGTCATTCTAGATGAGCTGCGTTGCAGGCTGCTTTAGAACATCCCCACACCAAAACTAGCTCTATCAGTATTTACTCACCACGGCAACCAGTTTAACCTTTAACTGAACCACACTCCTATCTGTCATTACAGTTTAAATCTCCATATTAGTGGAGCTCCTTTGGCCCCCACGAGTGGGGGCCATAGGCACAGAGTGTGGAGACATAAAGAAACCCATTGAGTTGTTTTCTGATGGTTTCGGTCCTGTGTGTGCATGCCCGCCATCACAGGAAACCCAACAACTAGTGCAGTAGAGTAGTAGTCGGGACAGTATAGCAGTGAGTAACTTGTCACTGTTGTCGCCCGACATTTTGTGCAACATAAGGAAACAGTATAGTAATTATAACATAGAAAAATAAAACAAGAGAGGCTGGCTATGATATAAGAAAATTCTACAACCCAGAAACAGATGGGAGCTCTGCTTTTAGGCAGTGACTCAATCTATATATTAACTCACTGAATGTTTTCATTGTGCAGAATAACACTGACTGGACAAGATGCGTTGGCATTTGCACAGACGGTGCGACTGCGATGATGGCAAAATACAAGGGCCTCGCTGCACATGTCTGCACAGTAGCACCATCTGCCACAGCAACACACTGCTGCATTCACAGAGAGCAACTGACAGTGAAAAAAAATGCCCCAGTGTCTTAAACTAGTCCTGGACGAGTCTGTGAAAATAGTTAATCTGAGTAAAAGCAAAGCACTGAACACACGTCTTTTTAAAGCTCAGTGTGAAGAAATGGGAAGCGAGCACATGAAACTTCTTTTTCAGACTGAAGTTCGCTGGTTATCATGTGGGAAAGTTCTCACCCATCTATTTGAACTGCATGATGAGGTCAAGTTATTCCTGCATCAAAGTGATGAACTGTATGACAGAATGCATGATTTCCAATGGTTCGCAAAATTGGTTTCTCTTGCTGATCTTTTCAGCACTCTCAAGACCATGAATTTAGCACTGCAAGGAAAAGTGATCACAGTCTTTACTGTCCAGGACAAAATTAAAGCTGCACGCCTCAAGATGGAATTGTGGTGTGCCCATCTCGATCACCAAGAATTCAATAGTTTCCCTACGCTGGCAGATTTTCTTCTCACTGCCGAGGAGGTCCTGGATGGTGACACAGTTGCAGCCTTTATGCCTCGGTCACAACCGGCCATACATGCTCCTACGGCCGGTCTACGTGCAAAAAATGCAAGAAACGCACGGAGGGCGCGCTGTAAAGTTTGGATGTCCAAGAATTGGAAAAACAAGCAAAATGGTTGTGATATTTTACTCAAAACAAAAGGCACATTCTCCATACACGTACATAACATCAGAACATCTATCGTATCTCTCTCTCTACTTCCTGTCTACTCCGTATCGTACTGCATTAGTCTCAGCGCCCTCTAGTGGTATGAAATTGAAAGTACATGTGAACACAACATCCCCCCCTTTACTTAAAGATTAATTCTTCCACTTACAGGACAGCACGAACTTAAACTTCTTTGACTATTAGATTTAAATCTCTAGAGCAGAATCGAAATTTAAACTTTGAATGAAAATTAAGTAACAAGTAATATGTGTCAACACTAGACTGTTAGACTACATAATCTGAAATTAAAATGGTATAACAACAACTAAAAGATGCAAGAATGATTACAGCATTAACGGTCTAGGTACTTTAGGTCTCATAGTCTTTGAGCCAGTCTGGTGGCTTACGTGCTCTGGCAGGATGGTCTTGTGCTTGTTGGTTAGGTCTTGGTTCAGTTTGTTCTTCCAGACCCTTCATCGGCAGATCTGGAGATTCTGGTGGCTTGGCAGGTACAGAAGCCAAACGGGAAGCATGCCAGGTTTTTCCATCATCCAGGATGTAGGTGCTTTGACCCACTTGCCTCTTGATCTTGATTGGTGTAGAGAACTTCTGGTGTCCCTTTGGAACATATACAGGTTTCCGTACTCGCACACTATCCCCTTCTCGGAATGAAGGAGTGCGAGCTCCCCGTCTGGCATCAAAATACTTTTTCATGTGAGACTGACGAAGGGAAACTCTGGAACAAACCTCATCATCATGAGCTGTTACAGGCGGAGGAGCAAGAACATTCAGCTTTGTTCTCATTTTGCGACCATGCATGAGCTCGAATGGTGATGCATTTGTCATTGCATGAGGAGTAGCACGGTATGCCTGGAGGAAGTCAGTTGTTGCAGATTTCCACTGTTTGTTCTGAAGGATTGCACTTTGGATGCAGGCTTTGAAGACTCTGTTGAATCTCTCTATGGCACCATTTGAGGAAGGGTGGTACACAGATGAATGGATGTGAGTAATTCCCCAGTCTTTGAGGAATGAAGAGAAGGCAGCAGACATAAATTGTGGGCCATTGTCTGTGACCAGAGATTCTGGATTGCCATAGCGACTGAAAACACTTCCGAGGAATCCCAAGACTGTCTCAGTAGTGACTGTCGATGCAAAAGTGACTTCTGGCCACTTTGAATAGTAATCTGTGAGAGTGATTGCAAACTTGCAGTCCCATGATGCAGTTTCAAATGGTCCAACTACGTCCATTCCCAGCTTACTCCATGGGCCTTCAGGTAAAGGTACAGGTTGCAAAGGTGCTTCACAAACTCTTGCTGACTTGTCCATCTTTTGACACAGTGAGCAGGTGGAGATCTCAGCAGGAACCAGTGTGTCCATACACGGGAACCAGTACAGATCCCGCAGTCGCTGCTTTGTCCGAACAATACCTTGATGGCCTTCATGTGCTAGAGCAATCAGCGTACTGCGCAAGGAGACAGGTACAACTAGGCGCGACCCTCTGAACACCAAGTTGTCCTTCACACTCATTTCGTCTCTGATCTTAAAATATGGCTGAAGGACTGGATTCATGGCCTTTGCAGAGGGAGGCCACTTTTGGATAATTTGCTGATGCAAAGAAGCAAGTTCAGGGCACGAAGAAGAAGCGTCTTCAAACTCAGCAGCAGTCACTGAGACAGGGGCCATGGACAACAAGGCTACCAGCTCTGGTTCCATGTCTCCAGTGAGAGGGGAAGCGGTAGGCAGAGGTAAGCGTGAAAGGCAGTCAGCCGTATGATTCAAAGATCCGGCACGGTATTCAATGTCATATGTGAAGCAGAGAAGACGAGCAGACCAACGTGCTACACGCATTCCTGCATGGTCAGCTCCTTTTGTAGAGAGAAGAGTTGTCAGGGCCTGATGGTCGGTACGAAGGGTGAACCTCCGGCCCCACAGGTAGGTCCTCCACTTCTCTACAGCCCAGACACAGGCGAGAGCTTCTTTCTCAACTGTAGAGTATTTTCTCTCAGCTGGTGTCAGGGTTCTTGATGCGAACGCCACTGTGCACTCTGCATGGTCTGAAAGTAGTTGTGTGAACACAGCTCCCAGGCCGTAATCTGATGCATCTGTTGAAATTATTGTTGGAAAATCGGGGTTGAATAATGCAAGTGCAGGGCTGTCAATGAGCAATTGTTTCACTCTGAGGAAAGTTTCCTGAGCCTCATCAGTCCATTCAAACACGGCGTCTTGGCGTAAGCAGGTACAGAGTGGCTCTACCACTGTGGCGTAATTCGGGATGAATTTCCCATACCATGACAGCATACCCAGAAAAGAGTGTAGACTGGCAGCATCTTTTGGGGGAGGAGCCTGTGTAATCGCTTGCAAATGCTCCGTGTCAGGTTTGATACCCTCAGCAGTCACCAGGTGACCTAAGAACTTCAGGCTGGATTGACGAAAGTGACATTTCTTTTCATTGAGCTGTAAGCCGGCCTTCTTCAGACGTTGCAATACAGTCTCAAGAGCAGTGTCATGCATTTGTGCTGTGCGGCCATAGCAGATAATGTCATCCAGGTAGTTCTGTACATTTGGCACGCCTCTCAGGACTGTGGCCATCAGTTTTTGAAATGCAGCTGGTGCTGATGCAAGGCCGTAGGGTACTCTGCAGAATCGGAACAGGCCTTCATGTGTAATGAAGGCGGTTAAATCCCTAGAATCTGGGTGAAGGGTTAGTTGGTGATATGCACTTTCCAGATCAATGGTTGAAAACAACGTAGCTCCAGTCAGTGCGGAAAGCAGTTCCTCCATGTGAGGAAGAGGGTGGCTGTCGACAATGATTGCTTTGTTTGGCTCGCGCAGGTCTACACACATACGAATTCCACCTGTCTTCTTCCGTGTAACCACTATTGGCGAGACCCAAGGGGAAGAGTCGATGCGCTCAATCACACCTGCTGAGAGGAGATGATTCAACTCCTCTGACACAGCTGACCTCACTGAAAAAGGAAGACATCTCAGCTTTTGACGTACAGGCACAGCAGTTGGTGACACCTTCACCTGATGCATGAAGCCTATAGCACATCCTATAGGTGTTGGAGACGGGCATGTGGTCAGATGCTGCACTGAAGTTGTAGGTGGCAAAGGCAAGAGCGACTTGGATGGTGTGTAAACAGTATTGCCTTCAATGCACAAGTGAAGAGTAGATATTAAATCTCTGCCCATTAGTGCAGTCCCTGAGTCCACGACGTAGAAGTTGGCTGGACCTTGAATGCCATCCATATGAACCGTTGCTTGCATACAGCCTAGCACATTGATAGGTGTTCGTGAATATGTCACCAGACGAACAAGAGACGGTTGAAGAGGAGTGTCTTTGAAGTATTGTTCATAGATGCATTTGGGTAAGACTGAAACCGACGCTCCAGTATCCACAGTCAATTTCACTGTCTTCACGGTCTGGCCAGATTGAATATCCACTGTGCACTGTATTTTATGTGAAGTGTCTTTTCCTTCCACTAGCAAAAGTGTGTACTCAGGTACATCCACCTCTTTCACTGAATGAGATGGCATAGACTGGCAGACTCGAGTAAAATGTCCTTTTTTCCCACAACTTTTGCAAGTTGCTTTTGCTGCTTGGCATTCACGGGCATTGGCAAGGTGCTTTTCTGAACCACAGCGGAAGCAGGTACGTGTGGAGGAGAGTGAAGCAGGCTTTGAAGCTGGTCTTGCAGTATGACCATGCTCAACTGTAAGCATTTCCAGTTGCATTAATTACTACTGTATAATTCGAGTGGTGTTCTGTTGCGGTGCATTTTTCTGCGTTCTGCACTTTTTGGCTGTACTACTTGTATTGATAAGGGCTTGTCCCCTGCCATGGCTTTGGCTTGCTCCGTTGCAGATTCAATTTGAGTGGCTACAGTAATGGCATCAGACAGTGTCAGCTTTTCTTTCAACAACAGCCTCTCTCTAATGCGAGGATTAGCCACATGCTCAACTAGCTGGTCTCGAATCATATCATCTCCATTTTCACCAAATTCACATGTTGCAGCGAGTTCCCTTCAAGCAGCAATGTATTGTAGTATTGTTTCTTGGGCTCCTTGAATTCTTTTTCTGAAAGCATGGCGCTCTGCAACCACATTTATAGCAGGATTGAAATGCTTCTCCAGCGCAGTAAAAGCAGATGCTAATGTATCTCCTGAATCAGGTAATGTATTAAATAGTCTTTGCCCTTCAGTGCCCAAACAATGTAATAATAATGCTCTTTTTCTTGCTTCTGGCCAAGCATTTCCAGTTGCATTAATTACTACTGTATAATTCTCAAACATCCTCACCCATGTCTTGAAAGGAATCGCCGGTTCTCCTGGGCATGGCAGAAAAAAATCCGGAAATGGTGTATTCAAAGCCATTTTCTTTTAAAATGCTCGCTGGGTCGTCTCGTCGCCAATTTGTAAAGTTTGGATGTCCAAAAATTGGAAAAACAAGCAAAATGGTTGTGATATTTTACTCAAAACAAAAGGCACATTCTCCATACACGTACATAACATCAGAACATCTATTGTATCTCTCTCTCTACTTCCTGTCTACTCCGTATTGTACTGCATTAGTCTTAGCGCCCTCTAGTGGTATGAAATTGAAAGTACATGTGAACACAACAGGCGCGTGTGACGTTCTGATTTTCGAGCTGTAGACTGGCCGCAGACCGGCCACAGAGGTTCTTTGTCATGTCAAACAAACTCTATGGGCGCTTATGTTTTTTTCAGGTTGCAAGACAAACTTATGGCCAACGTGCGTCTTTCTCCACGAACAAAAAAAAAAAACGCAGCGATTTGGGAAACGCCAAAAATCGCACGGCCAAAAAAATCATGCGTCCGGTTGTGACCTAGGCTTTAAGGAACATCTGCAAGGCCTTCACTCACAATTGTGGAGATATTTCCCAGAATTATATGCGGGCTTTGAGTGGATCAGAAATCCATTTGGAGACAGAAAACACATTGAGCACATCCGTTCCAAGCTATCACCAAAAGAGGTTGATGGTCTTGTGGACATCACTTCAGATGGGACACTGCAGATAACATTTAAAGAGAAATGCTTGACAGGCTTTTGGTTCCACATCCAACCTGAACATCCTGAGCTGGCTGACTCTGCTTTGAAACTATTAATGCCATTTTCAACCACATACAACTGGGAAGTTGGATTTTCCACTCTGGTTGGACTGAAAACAAAGCAGCGCAACCGGATCAATGTGGACCCCAGTATGAGATTAAAACTGTCCAGTTTGGAGCCAGACATTGCTTCACTGATGGATCAGAATAAGCAGCACCATTCTTCCCATTAAGATAAGGACAACAATGAGTGAGATGACGATACTATTTGTAAAACTCTCATTTCATTAGTGTGTAATTTGTAATATACTGTTGAAGTAGGCTCGTTGTTTTTGTTTGGGATAATTAGGGGGTAAGGTGGTCCGCAATTTTTTTTTTATTAATAAAGTGGTCCTAGGTCTGAAAAAGTTTGAAAAACACTGAACTAAACTGATGTATGTTGTTAGCCCTCTCTCACTTAGAGAACAAGGACGCATATGTTAGAATGCCATTCATAGACTATAGCTCGGCATTTAACACATTCATACCACACAGACTGTCTGAAAAGCTCCTCACCTTTGGAGTGGTACCTTCCCTCTGCAACTGGATTCTGAACTTTCTCTCAAACAGACCCCAGTCAGTCAGAGTAGGAAACTGGACATCAGGCATCAGAACTGTGAGTACAGGGACCCCCCATGGTTGCGTACTGAGTCCTCTGCTGGACAGCCGCTTCACTTCTGACTGTGTGGCCTCTGAGTCCAATACCCAGCATTCTAAAGTTTACATATGACACCACAGTCATTGGACTGATCACCGGTGGAGAGGAGACAGCATATAGGAGAGAGGTGGCAGGACTGGTAGCCTGGTGCCAGGAAAATAATCTCTCCTTAAATACAGATAAGACCAAGGAGATGATTATTGATCCTGGGAGGAGGAGCAGGAGGGAGCAGCACACCCCAAAATACATTGGGGAGACAGAGGTGGAGAGGTAACTTTTAAGTTCCTCAGCACTCACATCAGTGAGGACCTCACCTGGTCTCACAACACTCAGCAGCTTCTGAAGAAGTCACAGCAGAGACTGTATTTCTTGAGAAGGCTGAGGAAGTTTGGCATGCCAACCAAAATCCTTAGCAACTTCTACAGATGCACAGTCGAGAGTGTCATCAACAGCTCCATCACAGTGTGGTATGGAAACTGCACTGCTCAGGACAGGAAGGCTCTGCAGCGGGTGATAAAGACTGGAGAATCCACACTGTACAATAGAGATACTAAGGCACACACACACACACACACACGGTAAGTGGACTGTATATAAAGATTGTGTGTGTTGTGTAGTAAAGCTGAGTGATCTGAATGTGTTGGTACAGTAACAAAAAAAGCACTCGGAGAGCGCAGACCTCCACCAAGCAGCTCATCTCGCAATGATGATGAATCCTTTAAAAAAATCCTGGATCCAGAAGGTGACCCGGATCACCGCCAAAATTTAATGGATTGTTACTTCTGCCCAGTCATACCTCTGGAAAAAATTTCAGAGCAATCCGTTCATAACTTTTTTTCCGTAATGTTGCTAACAGACAAACAAACAAACAAACAAACAAACAAACAAACAAACAAACAAACAAACAAACAACAACACTACCGAAAACATAACCTCCTTGGTGGAGGTAATAAAAACACTGTTGTGTGGTTGGTGTTCTCTCTCTGAAAAGAGTGGAAGAGAGCCTGCCCCGGTGGCTGTATCAGGCAACAGTGTTTCACTGAGAAAGAATGGATCCCCTCCCCTTTCATTTACACACACTTTGAGATCATTTATGGTTTTGTATTTTGTAAACTTGAATCTGTGCTTTGTGTGTTCTGCGACACATTTTTCTTGTCATGAACCTGATGACTGATTCTGATAAAAACATGTTCAAATCTGATCGTTCTGCCCTTTTCTCCTTCTTAGATTTTCATCCTGATCTGATCTGAGTCTCACACACAGAGGATGATGAGGATAAACCCTTACAGTACAAAGTGATTTGAAAATCATCATCATTTAGTGATAATCAGATGTGTACAACATGTCAGCACTTCCACTTCTCTAGTTGTTTGTAAAAATACACCAGCTGAGATAAATAAACTTTAATGAACTCAACACTCATAAATATTTTCTTATTAATATCTTTTACAGCAAAACAGAAACTGTTAATGCACATCGAACATCATTTAATAGTTCTGTATGTACAGTATGCTTCTGTTTTTCCATTTACATGCAGCAGAAGGTCACATTTATATTTAAAACACATCATAAATATCTTATAGTATCAGTTCACTGCAGTAATTTGATCATTGCACAAAGTTACACACTGTTTATAACTGCGTAAAGTAAATTATTTTCCTCCTGAAGTTATAAAATTCAGATGAGAGGTTTAATTTGGTTGACTCTGTACATAACTAATGTTTTAATCGATTTTTAAATGCTGTTTTTATAAAAATGAAGATGATTATCAATTCTGTATTGAATGTTAGAAATCTTTGTGTGAAGACACTTCATTGTGTATCTGTACTGTGTGTGTGTGTGTCAATACACATCAATATACTGATTATTGATCAGCATGTTATTTTCTCGAAGCATCTTTGAGACACTGATGGTTTAAAATTACATTGAAATGAATAATTTGCTGTAAATCGCTGTTTCACATTGTAGACTATTATACTCCCATTTAATATTGCGTTATAAGCATAATAGCTTTGGGTGACCACAGGAGGGGAACAGAGCAGATCCTGGAGATGGAACTGATCCCCATCAACCCTGTGACACATGATACAGCTCCATCTAGTGGCTCTTCCTGATATGACACTGTGTTGTGGTGTTTTCCAGTTTCTCTCATTCGGATACACAGTGTAATGGAATGAATTCACCAAATAACTGATTCATTCTGCTCAAATCTCTGAACCACACAATATTCCTTCACAACAATAAACACATTCTTATTGTTTAACACAGTTTGCAGTTATACTGCATTCATTTTGCAAACTTCTATACACACTAATCAACACACTATGTACTTCTCATTGTCTCATTTTTCCTAAACACTGGAGTCACCAATCAGAACTCAGTGTGTTGATGGATGAAACCTCATCTCACCTGTGAAAACCATTCACTCAGTTTTCTTCATCACCTGGGGAGAGATGGTTCACAACAGCGCGCTCAACCGTCATTGATAGGAAGGGAGAAGAGAAACCGAGTGGTAGTTCTGGATGGCAGAGGGGTCTAGGGTGGGTTTTTCAGCAATGGGGTGATGTGAGTTTGTTTGAAGCTGGAGGGAAACTATTCGGAGGACAAGGAGGAGTTGATAAATGGGAGGATGTCAGGAGTGATGGTCTGGAGGGGAGATGAGCGGATGTGATCAAGAGCACAGGTGGTAGGATGGTGAGAGAGCAGGAGCTGGGTGACATCAGCTGTGGAAAGAGGGGAAAAAGCAGAGAGCAGGAGGGAAGGGACAGGGATGGGAGAGGAGGGGAGGCAGTCTGAAACTGAAAATGACTAAACTGGACTAAGAACAGAATATAATCCACCCAGCTAACATTTATTTAATTAAATACATCAGAAAAGTGTCAGCATAAACCTTCATCACTGAAAATATTGAACATTGTAGATGTTTTATTTCCTACAACCAGATGCAGATTTACACACATGAGTAAATGATGAATCTTATAGCAATAATGGATATATTTTATATTAATAAATGTAAATATTTCGGTAAAATGCCATGTTTTATTTATTTGAAAAGGGAGCTTGTCAGCCCTGTGATGACCTGGCGACTTGTCCAGGGTGTACCCCGCCTTTCGCCCGTAGTCAGCTGGGATAGGCTCCAGCTTGCCTGCAACCCTGTAGAAGGATAAAGCAGCTACAGATAATGAGATGAGATGAGATTGTCAGCCCTGTGATGACCTGGCGACTTGTCCAGGGTGTACCCTGCCTTTCACCCGTAGTCAGCTGGGATAGGCTCCAGCTTGCCTGCGACCCTGTAGAACAGGATAAAGCGGCTACAGATAATGAGATGAGATGAGGAGATTACATCACAGCACATGACACTGACTCAATAAAAACTAAATTAAAACTACAGAGATCTGTAATTTATTTAAAGGTCTCATTGCATCATTTTTTCATTAATTGTGCGGTGGTCTCGAGTATGAATGAATGCCCTGTGAGCCAGTTTTGGTGAAAAAAATGCTGTGGTTCTCCTGTTTCAGGCTGTTCTAGTTTGGTGGAGGAGTAGGTGGCGGGAGAACGACAGGATTTCAGCTCTTAGTCATTAATATTCATGACATGTAAACGTGTTACCTCTGATTGGCTAACAGCACTGTGACGCTACCTCCAGTGGGTCAGAACCAGCAGATGTGGGTGTCTTTGAAAAAACTGTTTTGATTGGCTATTATGGTCTCGACATCGATGTTTTGACCAATAACAATGTAGATAACACGAATTTTACATCACATTCAACGAGATTAAACGAGACTAAAGATGGCGACTTACAAATAATGTGTAAACATCGTTGGAGTTAATAAAGTTTGAACAGCATGAAGGAACATACCCCAACCCCCCCCCCCGGAAATTAATTTAAAAAATTCTCAACAGATTTGGCATAATATAAAAAGGTCGTTTTTTACTCAGAAAAAGCGGAAATCCGCCGAAAAGAGGAAAACTCTCATCTCTGCCGAGCTTGTGACCATGTCATGCATGCTAACGTGGAAAATATGAACATGCTATTTTGTAACAAGAATCTTCTAACAAAAAGTTCATGTTTTACTGACAGCTTGTGAGCTGGTGGTCGATCGTCTTGACGGTACAGATCCAGGCAGAGCCGGCCCGTGGCATAGGCAATATAGGCAAATGCTAAGGGCGCTGCGTCCATCCAGGGGCGCAGAAACGGGGGGAGAAAAATTATGACTTCCACTATTCTGAAAACGAGTCAGCATTATAATGTCTTAGCCTAATTTAATTGTACAGCAAAGCATGTAGTCAGGGTGCGATTTGTCAAAAAAAGCGGGGTGGGGTGTGGTGGTGGTTGTTAATCATGAAACAATAAGCGCTCAACAGTGCCCTGTCTATAGTGTGTCTTCGGGCGCGCAAGTGCGCATCCGCGGCTATTCTCTGTTTTGGCCATGTAATAGCCTAAGTGTTGTTGGCTAAAGAGTGTTTTTGCATAACGTAGATAACTGACATAGATCTGTTGCTTGTTTTGAATATGGCTGCACTTGGAGCAGTCTGTCGGTGTCGTTGAGCAGTCTGGGCTGAAGTAAAGGTCTTTAATGCACCGAACACGTTTCGCAGCAAGATATTCCAATGGTGCCTGGCACGTTTTTTTTTTTTTTTAATAAAACAAAGTTGATTTGTTGATCTGTGTTCTCATTAAAATGACAGCTTAGCAGCTCATTCAAACAACCATGTTGCGAAGAGCTTCCTGGAGGAAAATATAATAAATGCATTGAAAACAAGAAACAATCTCAGTGCGTCAAGACTGCAGGGAAACGAAACAAGCACTCAGATGTGTTCTCTTTACAAATAGCATAAATGGAACACTTTCTCTCCTGTAAAGGAAGAAGACACAAAAGCAACTCACCGAGCGGGTGGTGAGGAATTCAGTAAATAATAATAATAATAATAATAATAATTATTATTATTATTATTATTATTATTATTATTATTATTAATAGACCTGTTACTTTCCCAAGGCGCCCCCTCTCGTCCGACCAGGCTTTACATATGCTAGACTACTACTTGGGGAGGATGGTCGTGCTTTAATGCAAGCTGAAAAAATGTCAAAACGTCCAAAATTGTCAGGAGCCCAGGGGAGAAAGAAAAGGAAAGAAGAGGAGGAAAAATGCGACAAAGACAGAGGTAATGTCACACTCAGTAAAGATGATGTCGATATTATTTTTCTGTTGCAAAACCATGATTGATAATGTCATTAACCACTTGTTTTCTAGGCTATGCAGCAAAGCAATGGATAACATTATATCAGTGTACATAATTAATGTTAGAGCATAACTTGGCATTCTCACATGCTATATTATACTGCAGTTAACTAATTTTTTGCCTTCTGCTAATTTGCATTTCACTGTAATAAACAATTAGACAATACAATTGATAGCCTACCATTACTAATATACAGTATGAATTACTAATATAATTTGCATAATAAAGAGTGCACTGTATATTTTTGGGGGTTTGTTGTCGCAGAGCAGTCAACAGGAGAACATTTGTCTGCTTTAATCCTAAAAAAGCTAGAGGAACTGAACATCCCATTTGAGGACTGTAGAGGCCAGTCCTATGATAACGGTGCAGCACCAGTCATACAAAGGAGCTGAAATTACGTTTTTCACTCTCCCATACGTGGACAGAGACAGGACAGACATCAAAGTGCTGAGAAAAAAAATAGGAAAGCAGCACAACATATCAACATATAGTAAACTAGTGTTTCCCTTGTACTATATTCAATATCAACATATACACATATAGTTACATATCAACAGTTTTTCCCCCCTGTTCTACATTTAGTTTTTCAATAGTTGAAGTTGAAGGCAGTACCAAAAAACACCACTAGAGGTCTTTTTAATATCACAATTTTATATTTTTTTATTTTTATTTAAATCCTTGTATTTTTCATGCACACTGGTTTCTTTAATATCTTATTTTGTGCAATGCCTTATTTATATTGCATTTACGAATTACCACACTTGTTTACATTTTTTATTTTGGGAGTACTGTAAATGTAATACTTTATGTAAGCCATTTATATTATGTTTCATATATTCAGTTCATATTTTGTATTTGTTTCTTTAATTCAGTATTAAATATTTTGAATGTGCAATTTCTTTATTTAATGCCTTTATTTAAGTATTTTGAACGTGCAATTTTTTTGTTTAAATAAAAGAATGTTTTAAGACAAAGCTATTCCATTTCTTGTTCATATAGATACACTATCAGTGGCTTTAACTGGTGTTGGGGAGGGGGTGCCACCTAAAATCTTGCCTAGGGTGTCAAATTGGTAAGGGCCGGGCCTGGATCCAGGTATTAAAAGCAACCTCGAAGCAAAACCACTACTGAAGGCACTGAAGTTTGAAAAGTCACTGTGGTTGAAATGATCAGAACACAATACTAACGTTGCATTATACTTCGCTGGTGGTGTTCCAAAGATAAATTCCAACCATTTCTTCTTCAGCTCTTCTATCTTGAGCAAGAAATGCAACGTTGATGTGTTACTGCCACAAATAACACAGGCACAAACTTGGTCAGACATGTTTTCAACTTGCTGTTAGGTCCTCTTCGTTAGCTACTGATGAGATGGGCTCTGCTATCTCTCCTCGCGCTGAAATCTGAACTTTCTTCCCATGGGCGGTTGCAAGCCAAGGTGGGCGAGGCCATGAATACTAATTTTCCAAGTGACGTAAGTTCGTAGGGCTTTTTCAGATTCGCTCGTTTTTCCGACTATTTTCTTTCAAAAGCTAAGACAGGGAATGGGAGTAGAATTACATTTTCACATGCAGCATGCATATGCAACTCGGAGTGAACTATGGTATTTCAAAAAGAGCCAGTATTAAACGTTTTTGGTGGAAGGGCACCTTTAAAATCTATATGGAACTCTAAACACTGATAGTGTAATAATAATAATAATAATAATAATAATAATAATAATAATAATAATAATAATCTATAAAACAGAAGAGTGCCTCCTGCTGTACAATGCTGTTAAAACCTTGTGGATGTTGTATATTATAGTTTATACAGCAAGTCCCTATATTTTTAGCTCTCATCTGCAGTTTAAACTTTATCTTTGTGAAACTTTCACATGATTAAAATCTGAGTTATGACAAGATCAGTAGGCCCCAATGGAGTGGGTATGTTTACAGGCTTGCCAAGGTGTTGAGCGTCAAGGTCAGTAGGTCACAAGGTCAGTAGGCCCCAACGGAGCGGGGACGTTTCTAGGCTTGCTGAGGTGTTGAGCGGGAGCACAAGATCAGTAGACCCCAACGGAGCGAGGATGCTTCCAGACTTGCCGAGGTGTTGAGCGGGAGCACAAGATCAGTAGGCCCCAACGGAGCGAGGACGCTTCCAGGCTTGCCGAGGTGTTGAGCAGGAACGCATGACAGGGGGACTGAGCGCATGTTTTTGGAGCAGCGTCTGTGAGACTGTGCAGTAGTGTTTTAAGAAGAAATTTTGATGCAACTGCTGGATGGTGGAAAAGGTAGTTTTGCCATAATCTGGATTGTGACTGAATCAGAATGGCTAGTAGTAGTGGAGGACTTTCTGAGGAGGAAGATATGGACCTTGAATGGACAAGAGTAGTAAAAAATAGGAAGGAAGGAAGGAAGGAAGGAAGGAAGGAAGGAAGGAAGGAAGGAAGGAAAGGAAAAATAACACAGTGACAACACCAGGCAAACGAGCACTTGAAGAGGATGAGGAAAGAAGTGAAGCATGTAAAAAATAATGAAGGAAGAGTTTAAGATTATTCTTAAGTTTAAAGCAGGAGATGAGGTATTGTCTGTAAGTCCGACTGCCTTGACAAATGGACTGAGAAAAGCCATTGGGGATCTAGAGATGGCCGAGGTGTTAAGAGATGGCAGTTTGCTGGTGAAATGCAAAAATGCTGAACAGAGAAATAAAGCGTTTAAACTACAAACAGTGTGTAAGAAAGAAATAGCAGAAAGAAGAGTGATTGGTGAGAAAAACAGAGTTAGGGGAGTGATATCAGGAATCCCCCTAGGAGAAAATCTGGATGAACTGAAGGAAATGCTTAAAGAAGGAACAATAACAGGAATTAGATGGCTACAAGCAATTAGGAATGGGGAAAGAGAAGATAGTCCATTTGTGTTACTGGAGTTCAAAGATGACGTTCTTCCAGGAAAGGTGATGGTTGGATATATGAGCTTCTGTGTAAGAGCATATGTTCCTCCTCCCCTTAGATGCTATCAGTGTCAGAGGTATGACCACATTGCTAGTGTGTGTAAGGGAAAGCAGAGATGTGGATGATGTGGAGGGGAGCATGCATATGGAGAATGTGGGAGGAATAGTGAAGTAAAATGTTGTAACTGCGGAGGAAATCACACAGCAGGATATGGAGGATGCACAGTGAGGAAACAGGCAGTTGAGATTCAGCAAGTAAGAACAGAACGGAGAGTAACTTATGCAGAGGCAGTAAAGATTGTGAATGTAGGGGAAAAATGAAAGGATAATCCAAAATAAACAGGCAAGCAAAGACAGAGGGTTGTCAGAGAACTACAAACAGGAATCACAACGGACAGATTGGTTCTGTTTCTAGCCTGTGTTATCAACTGCTCAGAACAAGCAAAGACTAAAACTGAAAAAATCTAAATTATAGTGAAAGCAGCAGCAAAGTTCCTGAACACAAAGGACTTATCTTGGGGAAAAAAATATGTGCAGATCTTAGTCAAGGGGAAGGGACAGCAGAGGGAAGTCATCAAATGGGCAAGAGTGTCAAGGTTACATCAATTCATTAAAAACAAAACCAGATGTTAAATACATACGGTAAACATGGCTCAAACCACTTCTAGACTTGAATATTAAAGGATATCATAGCATACACAAAGATAGGGTCAATGGAAATGATGGAGGATGTGCAACATTTATCAGACAAGGTATGAAATACAGACAGCTAATGACATTTCAAGAGTTAGAAATAGTAGAGATTGAAGTATGGACTAGAGAAGGAAGTAAGAAAATTATAAACTTCTATAACCCATGTAAACAGTTTGAGAAAGGAAAATTAGAATCAATTTTGGAGCACTGGAGAGGGAAAGTAGTCTGGGGTGGAGACTTCAATGCACACAGCACAATATGGGGGAACCAAGAAGACCCAAATGGAGACATTATACAAGAAATAATGGATGAAAAAGAATTGGTGTGTTTAAATGATGGTTCAGGCACAAGGGTGAATGTGGTGAGAGGAACAGAATCAGCAATCGATATCACACTGGTTTCGCAATTGCTGGCTGGAAAAAGCAGATGGAAGACACTGAAAGGAAGTACTCTAGGAAGTGATCACTACCCGATATTTGTTAATATAGGAATAGAATATGATATAAAATGAGATTGTAACCCACCTTAAAATTGGTCACTAAAGGCAATTCCAATATAAGTTGTGCCAAAGGATTTGAAGAAAAAAAAAACAACTAAGAAGGAACCAGAAGGAAACAAATTTAATTGCAAATATTTTATTTGTATTTCATTATCTTGTTGTCTAGTTAGAAGTAAACATTTTCTGGAAGTTTTTTACTTTGATGTAACTTCCTGTAAGGGGGACTTTTTTTCCTTCTCATTCTCTGATCCACTCAAGACACATGTAAGAAGCGCAGCTGAAGCATACTGATCTGTAAAGAAATGTAAAGTGGAAACTTTCGGTTATTTCGAAGCAGATTGACTGAAAATAGGTTTATTTTTCAAGACTGTATCACTATTGGCCGTTCCAAAGCTTGAAGCATATTTTTTTGGTGTTGTTCCTCGAGAATCCGGTGAGTAGTATGATGTCCGCAAGCAATGCAAGGTGACTGGTCTGTGTGTAATGATATGGGTGTATTAATGTTTGGTCTGTGTGTAATGATATGGGTGTATTAATGTTTGGTCTGTGTGTAATGATAAGGGTGTATTAATGTTTGGTCTGTGTATAATGATATGGGTTTATTAATGTTTGGTCTGTGTGTAATGATATGGGTGTATTAATGTTTGGTCTGTGCGTAATGATATGGGTGTATTAATGTTTGATCTGTAGGTAATGATAAGGGTTTATTAATGTTTGGTCTGTGTGTAATGATATGGGTGTATTAATGTTTGGTCTGTGTGTAATGATATGGGTGTATTAATGTTTGGTCTGTGTGTAATGATATGGGTGTATTAATGTTTGGTCTGTGTGTAATGAAACGGGTGTATTAATGTTTGATCTGTGTGTAATGATAAGGGTGTATTGATGTTTGGTCTGTGTGTAATGATAAGGGTGTATTAATGTTTGGTCTGTGCGTAATGATATGGGTGTATTAATGTTTGGTCTGTGTGTAATGATACGGGTGTATTAATGTTTGGTCTGTGTGTAATGATACGGGTGTATTAATGTTTGATCTGTGTGTAATGATAAGGGTGTATTGATGTTTGGTCTGTGTGTAATGATAAGGGTGTATTAATGTTTGGTCTGTGTGTAATGATATGGGTGTATTAATGTTTGGTCTGTGTGTAATGATATGGGTGTATTAATGTTTGGTCTGTGTGTAATGATATGGGTGTATTAATGTTTGGTCTGTGTGTAATGATACGGGTGTATTAATGTTTGGTCTGTGTGTAATGATATGGGTGTATTAATGTTTGGTCTGTGTGTAATGATATGGGTGTATTAATGTTTGGTCTGTGTGTAATGATAAGGGTGTATTAATGTTTGGTCTGTGTGTAATGATATGGGTGTATTAATGTTTGGTCTGTGTGTAATGATATGGGTGTATTAATGTTTGCTCTGTGCGTAATGATATGGGTGTATTGATGTTTGGTCTGTGTGTAATGATATGGGTGTATTAATGTTTGGTCTGTGCGTAATGATAAGGGTGTATTGATGTTTGGTCTGTGTGTAATGATATGGGTGTATTAATGTTTGGTCTGTGTGTAATGATAAGGGTGTATTAATGTTTGGTCTGTGTGTAATGATAAGGGTGTATTAATGTTTGGTCTGTGCGTAATGATATGGGTGTATTGATGTTTGGTCTGTGTGTAATGATATGGGTGTATTAATGTTTGGTCTGTGTGTAATGATATGGGTGTATTGATGTTTGGTCTGTGTGTAATGATATGGGTGTATTAATGTTTGGTCTGTGTGTAATGATATGGGTGTATTAATGTTTGGTCTGTGTGTAATGATATGGGTGTATTAATGTTTGGTCTGTGTGTAATGATTTGGGTGTATTAATGTTTGGTCTGTGTGTAATGATATGGGTGTATTAATGTTTGGTCTGTGTGTAATGATATGGGTGTATTGATGTTTGGTCTGTGTGTAATGATATGGGTGTATTAATGTTTGGTCTGTGTGTAATGATAAGGGTGTATTGATGTTTGGTCTGTGTGTAATGATAAGGGTGTATTAATGTTTGGTCTGTGTGTAATGATATGGGCGTATTAATGTTTGGTCTGTGTGTAATGATATGGGTGTATTAATGTTTGCTCTGTGCGTAATGATACGGGTGTATTAATGTTTGGTCTGTGCGTAATGATATGGGTGTATTGATGTTTGGTCTGTGTGTAATGATATGGGTGTATTAATGTTTGGTCTGTGTGTAATGATAAGGGTGTATTAATGTTTGGTCTGTGTGTAATGATACGGGTGTATTAATGTTTGGTCTGTGTGTAATGATATGGGTGTATTAATGTTTGGTCTGTGTGTAATGATATGGGTGTATTGATGTTTGGTCTGTGTGTAATGATATGGGTGTATTAATGTTTGGTCTGTGTGTAATGATAAGGGTGTATTGATGTTTGGTCTGTGTGTAATGATAAGGGTGTATTAATGTTTGGTCTGTGTGTAATGATATGGGCGTATTAATGTTTGGTCTGTGTGTAATGATATGGGTGTATTAATGTTTGCTCTGTGCGTAATGATACGGGTGTATTAATGTTTGGTCTGTGCGTAATGATATGGGTGTATTGATGTTTGGTCTGTGTGTAATGATATGGGTGTATTAATGTTTGGTCTGTGTGTAATGATAAGGGTGTATTAATGTTTGGTCTGTGTGTAATGATACGGGTGTATTAATGTTTGGTCTGTGTGTAATGATATGGGTGTATTAATGTTTGGTCTGTGTGTAATGATAAGGGTGTATTAATGTTTGGTCTGTGTGTAATGATATGGGTGTATTAATGTTTGGTCTGTGTGTAATGATATGGGTGAATTAATGTTTGCTCTGTGTGTAATGATAAGGGTGTATTAATGTTTGGTCTGTGTGTAATGATATGGGTGAATTAATGTTTGCTCTGTGCGTAATGATATGGGTGTATTGATGTTTGGTCTGTATTTAATGATATGGTTGTATTAATGTTTGGTCTGTGTGTAATGATTTGGGTGTATTAATGTTTGGTCTGTGTGTAATGATATGGGTGTATTAATGTTTGCTCTGTGCGTAATGATATGGGTGTATTAATGTTTGTTCTGTGTGTAATGATACGGGTGTATTAATGTTTGGTCTGTGTGTAATGATAAGGGTGTATTAATGTTTGGTCTGTGTGTAATGATATGGGCGTATTAATGTTTGGTCTGTGTGTAATGATAAGGGTGTATTAATGTTTGGTCTGTGTGTAATGATATGTGTGTATTAATGTTTGGTCTGTGTGTAATGATATGGGTGTATTAATGTTTGTTCTGTGTGTAATGATACGGGTGTATTAATGTTTGGTCTGTGTGTAATGATAAGGGTGTATTAATGTTTGGTCTGTGTGTAATGATATGGGTGTATTAATGTTTGTTCTGTGTGTAATGATACGGGTGTATTAATGTTTGGTCTGTGTGTAATGATAAGGGTGTATTAATGTTTGGTCTGTGTGTAATGATATGGGTGTATTAATGTTTGGTCTGTGTGTAATGATATGGGTGTATTAATGTTTGGTCTGTGTGTAATGATATGGGTGTATTAATGTTTGGTCTGTGTGTAATGATTTGGGTGCAAAATCCAGTTAGGTTCATTTTCTTTCATACATTGAGTAGTAATTAGTAAAGTTAGTCGTAAAAGTGAAAGGGCAAAACATCATGTTTTAGGCCTGTGAAGGGAAGTGTAATTGTAGTTAAAAGCTAATTACAGATATGAGTAGCTTCAACTACATGGTGCGGACGGGGGGGTTCGAAGCCTTTGAAAAATGGAGGCTCCAATGGGACACTCTGAGGCTCAGAGAGGGAAAATGTAACAAATTGTTTTTGTCAATATTGAAAAAGAAAATAAAACTTTGTCACAACCAACACTTAATTCAAATTCAAATTACACTTCATACTAATTCCACATGATTTAAACTGAAATTTATAATTCAAATGAATCAAACTTACAAAGTATTAAACATTCACCAGAGAAATCTGTTGTTTTATTATACTCGAATAAGGTAGAGTTAGTTGTTCAAAATGAAGGAAAAAATAAAAAATTCCAGAGCAAAATTTTCTTGCCAACTTCTTCTGTCAGAAGCTCCTGCGCCGGGGGGTGAAAGGTCACTCAGTCTCGAGAAATCTCACTCTACAAGTCAGCTGAGCTTGGATGTAACTCATGTCAAATCTCGCGAGAGCAGCTGCGACAAGTAAACAACTAAACAACATGGCGCCTCGATGTGGAAACCGCCAATCTGGATCGTTTCTGCACCCTCTGACGGTGTATCTACTATGACTGGAATATTTTTGGAGTAATTATAACGTGTTTGATGATCAGACCCATTGTCACGTGGTTAGGCGAAAGCATGAGGAGCCTGAACTACTCATACATACAGATTTTGGTTACCGCAGTCAATGCTGTAGTTAATCCTTGAATTTTGATTGAGATCTCATGATAGTGATGGCACTGATTGGTTCTGCAGACTGTTTTTTTTTTCCTACGGATGAGTTTCGATGGCGAGTCAGTCCCACTGGATCCTGAGCGAACTCTGTACACCGGTTTGAAGAACCTGGGACCCTTGGATTTTAAAAAGATCAACGTAGTCTACACCACATGATACAGATAAGCAGGAACCTCACTCTCTTGCGCGAACATTGGTCACACTTTCACGCAATAACTACCCGGATAGAGACATTTTTTCTATTTTATTTGTTACTTTGAAAGAGCTCTCTTTTATTTGTGTTAATTTTTGATACTTGCTGAACAGAGGTATTTTGTAACTCTGAATTTTGTTAATAAAGTTGTATATTTGTTCATAAGTTTACAGTAGTTAATTTGTCAATTCACTCCCCCTCAACCGAACCTAATCCACATTAGCAGACCACTCGTTACATACAAGTTTAAATTGAGTGAAGGTGCTACAGGATGAAAGAGAAGGAAGACGGAAATTTGAGGAAGCTGATTGGAGTAAGTTCAAAGGATTATGTGAGGAGAAATTGAATGTTGTAAATATAAATCAACCAGTTAATGACTTAAATTCTGAAATCAGTAGAAATATAAAAGGGAGTCTATCCCAAAAAGAAGTGGTAATAGAGAGGAAAAGTTAGTTCCATGGTGGACACAAGAATGCACGAAGGCAATACAAAGTCGAAATAAGGCTTTCAAAGTTTTGAAAAAAACCCCACTGAGTTTTCAAAATGTGATTGACTACAAGAGAAAGCAGGCAGCCGTGAGGAGTATAATAAAGCGGACTAAAAGAGAGAATTGGAGGAAATATTGCAAATCTCTAGGTAGAAATACACCATTAGAGAGAGTGTGGGGTATGATTAAAAAAAATGTCAGGGAATAGGAAAGAGTATGGGTATCCGATAATGAAAGAGGGTAGAGATATAATAATAGACAATAAGAACAAAGCAGAATTATGAGCAAGGACCTTTGTTAAAGTACATAGTACAGGCAAATTGAGAGATGCAGAAAAAAAGAGGGAGGGAAGGGACAATAGCTAAAAACATAGAAGCACTTCAGCACGAAAAGGAATATGGAAATACAATTAATATGATGTTTTCAGTGACAGAATTGAATAAAGCACTGAAGATATCCGGAAAGACAACTCCAGCGAGAGACCAAATAAGCTCCTTAATGTTAAAAAATTTCTTAGTGATAGAAGTAAGGAAATACGACTAAAAATGTATAATAAGATATGGGAAGAAGGAACATTGCCCAATCAATGAAAGGAATCCATAATTGTTCCTATCTGTAAACGGGGTAAAGATCCAAGCTTGGCATCGAGTTATAGACCGATAGCCCGAACATCGCATGCAGGAAAAATTATGGAAAGAATGACTAAAGAAAGGTTAGTTTATTATTTAGAAATCAAAAGTGTAGGAAGTGCTGGGTGGAGGAAGTAAAACCAGTCAAAGTTTTGATAGGTTCTGATTCCAGTAGTGCATTAAAAAGTATTAAATACATGCAGCTCAATACAAGACAAGACACAGTACTAGACATAACTCTAACAATATTCAGAATTAAAAGAGCAGGAGTGGGAGTTAAATTCATGTGGATTCCTGCACATAGTGGTGTGGAGGGAAATGAGCTGGCAGACAGATATGCAAAAGGAGCAACAAGAAAAAGAGAAATAAACATGGATGTAAAACAGGGGTGTCAGAAGTATTTTTAATGTGGGGGTGGCACACTGTCTGGGGGTCCTCCCCCAGAAAATTTTTAATTAATTAGATGCCATTTCCTGCATTCTGGTGTATTTTTAACAGGCTGTTAGACACCTAATTTTACCTACAAAAGTCACTTAATTCAATGACTATAGAGACTCAACAATACGTCCTCATTCAACTAGTCCACATATTCATCAGCCTGTTTTTAAACCCACTGCTCTGCCGAAAATAATGAGATGAATGTGACACAATTTATCACCAACAATGACTTTATGAGTGCATTTTACTTATTTTGTTTTCTTTTTTATTTAGAATAGAATAGAATAGAATAGAATGCTTTATTGTCACTATACACATGTACAATGAGATTTAGTTTTAGATGTAACACAACATGCCACTGTGCCAAGCAATAGTGACACTCAACTGTATGTTTAAAAATAATAATATTCATATTTTCACACAATGAACAGGCATGACATGGCATCATGCAAACTTCATAACACAAAATCACACTGTGTCAAGCAATGGTGACACATAAAAAATAACTTCACACAATGAACAGGTGCAATTTTGTTCACCACCAACAGTGACTTTAGTGGGTGCATTTTACTTTTTTCCGATTTAGTGATGCTCATAACAAAAATGGCATGGCATCATGCAGTCTTCATAACACAAAATCACACTGTGTCAAGCAATGACACATAAAAGAGAACTTCACACAATGAACAAGTGCAGTTTTGTCAACCTACATGCAATGGTGGTACTACAGTAACATTTACAGATTAGTAGAACAAATAGATTTATAGATATAACTCCTTCTTACATTGGTGCCACCACAATTTCTACCACTTCATAACTTTTATCCCCCTTTCCTTCACAATCCACCTGGAATAACATCCATCTCTCTCCATCGCTTTCCTTTCTACTATTCCTTCCCCATACACTGATTTCCCATCTTACTTTCCAGAAAACTGGCAAAGACCAGACAAAACAAGTTCTTCACATCACAAAAGGGAATCAATAAATATCATCAGAGCAGACTTGACCTCATTCTTGGCATTACAGTAAGGCAGGCCTACTGGGTTTGAATTAAATGATCGCTAACATTAAGCTAGCTGATACTGTACATCTCCTAACATTGACTAGCCAGCTAACTGCACTAACATTTCCATTGGGACAAAAAAAAACCTGTCCTGTGGGGAAATTTTGACTGACTTTCCACTTCTTTGTAAAGAATGTCCATATGTCCATTGTGTCTGGGGAGGAGCAAATACTGCAAACAATTCATCATCAACCAAGAATACCCCATTAGGCTAAGCTTATTTCATTGTTTAGTTGAACATTAATTTAACATGGCCTAGGGTTAATTTTGAAGGCAGATAACAAAAGAATAAGGTTTCAGCAAAAGCTAGCCATTGTGAGGTGGCAATGGGGATGACGTCACCTCCTCCACTTTCAAGCAGCTGCACCAGAATGTCTGTGCTCGCGCTGAGATTCACTCGCGCGCGGTGAGCTGTTGTCGGGAGCGCCCGGAAAACCCGGAGTGGATTTTCAGTGCTCTGTGTTTTCTCTTATCGATCAAGTGGAATGGATTCTTTCACGAAGCAATAGAAACGGCGCTGGGTGAACTCATATTTGATGTTAAATGGGGGGGGGGTGTCCAAATGAAGAATTATGAAATGTGAGGGGGACACGCCCCCTTCACATTCAATGGTGGCGACGCCCATGATGTAAAATATAGTAAGGCTGAGGTTAAAAGTATAATCAAGACAGAAATAAGAAAGAAATGTCCAGGAAGAGAGGGATAGAAGAAATAAGGGTCGTGCGAGGTAGAATACCAGGGGGCGTTGCAATATTATGGAATAAGAAGTATGACCCAATAGTGTCTGTGACAAGACTGAATGTGGACTGGGCCATTGGCCTTGAGATGAATGTGGATAATAAAAGAATGGTCATTATAAACATTTATATGCCTTATGAATCTAACCAATTAGAGGATGAATTTTTAAGCAGGCTTGCCTTTTTACGTTCATTTATTGAAGATTGTGGTTCTACATGTGTATATATTATTGGTGATTTTAATGTTGATGTATCTGACAACAAATCTTTATTTACTAGAGATTTGATAGAGTTCTGTAATGAAAACAACTTGTTTTTAACTAGCCAGCTTTTGCTGCCTGACAGTAGTTTTACCTCTGTCAGTGATGCTTGGCAAACTACATCCTGGCTTGATCATTTAATGTGCACAGCAGATGCTCATTCCTCTGTGGCTGATATGCAGATTAAAGGTGGGGTATGAGATTTTGGAATAACGGTTCCCGCAAGCCATATTTTGAAAAGAAACACGCCCGCCCTCGCCATGCTCCACCCCCCCCGTGTCTCCACCCCTCCTCCCCCTTATAAAGCCTGAGAAAATCAGCCTTATAATGGGTGTCTATTGCGTTACACACCAGTGGAGAGTGTAGAGAGCTTGGAAAAATAGCTCAAACTTTCTCATTTAAACTGTGCTTTCAGCCCCAATTTTCACTCCACACACATAATTTTCTCAAAAGTAGTAGCCACACTTGTCCTGATTCACACAATGTGTCTACCTACACGATAGGACTTGCAGTTTTTGAATGAGAAGCCTGAAAGTGAGGAGAGGGCAGCCGCACAGCCACATAGACTGCCATTATAAACTTAGCAGAAAAGTCACTCATTTTTAACTCGCTCTAGTGACCTCATTTTTTACACTACAGACAAAAAAATTAGATCAATGTGTTCAGGAGATCCTTATGGCGCTCACTGTGAAAGAATTTTGTGAATATCTCCTTCTGTTTTCGTGTAAATCCCCGTTGTTTGGAGGGAGCGCACTGAGAAAATCCTGCACTCTGTGTCACACTCTGCTCGCTCTCTCACACACACAGAAGGGCCGGGCTGCTCGTGGGCTTCAGTCTGATTGACGTGTCAGTATCCAATCATTTTGAGGTGGTACCTCGATAGGATTTGATGGCGTTTTTCCTTTATTTTACACTGTAGACTGGATTAAAATATTTCGTTTTTGGGTCAAACCTTCTATTGTACTGCTTGCAACATGGGTGTGAGGAGCTTTTCAAGCAATATGGTAAAAAAATACTCCTGAAAAAAATCTCATACCCCACCTTTAAGTATGGCATGGCCATTTCTGATCATATACCTATATCTATGACACTGAATGTTGAAAATATCCCTGCCTTGGTGACAAATGTTGACGTAAACGATGCTAGAAAATTAGACTGGTTAAAACTATCTGAGGTGGATATGAACAAGTACTTTTCATCTACTGATTAATTGTTGGGTTTGATTGAATTACCTAGAAATGCGTTGTTGTGCCAGGACATAAATTGTAAGAATGATGACCATGGTCGTGAATTATGTTCCATGTATGAGTGCATTGTTAGCAGTCTTACTGTATCAAGCACCTCTCTAATTATTCAGAGAGGCAAAATACATAGTACTGCTAAACCTGGATGGAATGAACATGTTAGTGACTTACATACTGTGGCCAGAGAGGCTTTTAAACTTTGGTGTGACTCAGGTACCGGTAGGCCCAGACAAGGTCCCCTGTTTCTAAATAAAAAGGTCACAAATGTTAAATTTAAATGCTCTATGCTTTATTAAGAGGAATGAAAGCATCATGAGAGCTGATGCACTTGCTAGTAGGCTACAGAATAATGATTATTATGATTTTTGGAAGGAGGTTAAAGCGATGAACAACTGCAAAACCTCCCTCCCCTCTGATATAGAAGGGGTGTCTGGCATTGACAATATTGTTGAGAAATGGCATAAGCATTATCAAGAACTGTTTAATTGTATTAGGAACAAACCCTTTGAGGTAAAAAAAAACATTGACCCAACTGAAAACTTTGTAATAAGACCTGATGAAATTCTTGAAGCAATATCATCACTGGATAACAATAAGGCGTGTTGCATGGATTATATCTATGCTGAGCACCTTAAGTATGGCAGCAAGAAACTCTGTCCTTTATTAGCAATGTGTTTTACCGGCCTCCTTATCCATGGAGTGCTACCGGAGTCACTTTTGTCTATATTGCTTGTTCCAGTCCTAAAAGATAAAGCAGGGAAACTGAATAGCATAGACAACTACAGACCAATAGCATTGTCTAGTATTCCCTCTAAGGTTTTAGAATGGGTCCTCATTACAAGGCTTGATGCTTTCTTATTAACATCAGATAATCAGTTTGGTTTTAAAAAGAAACATGGCACCGATATGTGCATATTTGCTTTAAAGGAAATGGTTGCCAAATATGTGAATCAGAACTCTACTGTTTTTATGTGTTTTTTAGATGCATCTAAGGCTTTTGATAGGATTAACCATAGTAAGTTATTTATGAAATTGCTACAGAGAGGGGTTCCAAAGGTTATTATTAGGATTCTAGTGTATTGGTATAGTCACCAGACAATGTGTGTTAAATGGGGGTGTGGAATATCCTCCCCATTTCATGTATCTAATAGTGTCCGCCAAGGTGGGCTTCTGTCTCCTGCTTTGTTTAACGTATATATGAATGATTTATCAGTCCAGTTGAGTTTGTGTATTACAGGCTGTCTAATTGGCAGTACTATGATTAATCATCTAATGTACGTAAATGATCTGGTCATTGTGAGTCCTTGTAGTGCTGGTTTACAACAATTGCTTAAGGTATTGTTATGAATATACACCCAGGTACACATACACTGACACCGTTTGGTTTATTTGTTTACTTTTCTGGCACTGCTGCACAGGCAATGTGTGTAGCTGATGGTCCCTTATGGGGGGGGGGGGGGGGGGGGGGGGCTCCACCCTCAAATGTATTAATGAGGACACCTGTGCGGAGAAGGTGGGTGGTGTTGGGAATGGCGTTCGGTGAGTGAGCAGAGTTAAGCTCTGAAGACGGCAGTGGAAATTGTTGAAACGTGTGTCCAGGCCTGGTGAAGTGCCGGAGGCCTCAGACGGCTTTTTCCTCTCCTGGATTGGAGGTGGACGTTTCTGTTTGCTGCGACGGGTTTTGTTTTTTATTTTTGGTTTGGGTAGGCTAGCCTAGTTTTGTTTTGCACGTCGCTTGAGTTATCCACGCCGGGACAACGCCGAACATCCCAACATCTGTGAGAACTGTACCTGGGAAACACCCTGTTTTAAAACGATATAAAACAAACCTTGAACTACCTCGATGAGAGGACAACCAAGTGAACTGCGCGGGCTCGCCCGGTGATACTGCGGCCCAGACGGACACGGGCAGAGGTAAGCTCACCCTCCTTTGGGGGACCTCAGTCAAGTGCCAGTAGCGTTTGTTTCCAGCCATACACTACAAACACACCATGTTACGTTTCTTTCCCTAACACACATGCATATCGGGGGGAGATAACGAGCCAGGAGGGGAACGTAACGTAACAGTATGCACTCAATATGGTCTTGAGTATGACATTAAATTTAATGCAAAGAAGAGCAGTGTTATGATAATGAGGAGTAAAGAGGATAGGAAGATGATATTCCCTGTTTTCTATCTGTGTGATAGCCCACTTATGGTGTGTAAGGAAGTTAAGTATCTTGGTCATATAATTTCTGATGATCTTTGTGATGATAGTGATATATACTGGCAACGACGTAAACGATACGCCCAGGCTAATATGTTACTTCGTAAGTTTAGTATGTGTTCTTTTAATGTGAAATGTTTTTTGTTCAAAGCTTTTTGTACACCCATGTATACTGCCCATTTATGGTGTAAATATAAGAAAAGCAGCTTCCAGAAGCTCACAGTTGCATATAATGATACTGTGAGATTGCTGATGCAGATACCTAGATGGTCTAGTGCCAGCTATCTGTTTGCCTATTCCAATGTGCCTGGTTGTGATGCAGTCCTGAGAAAAGTAATGTATAAATTTATGTGTCGATTGGATTGCTCTCAAAATGGTATAATTGAATCTCTAGTAAATCCTGTTAAGAGCTCTGTGAGGTTTCCCTCCAAGCTTAGACGACACTGGAGAGAGTGCTTATATGTCTGATGGTTGTATACTTTTTTTGTGTGTGTGTTTTGATATGGACCTTGTACTTGTGTCTGGTATAAATAAATAAATAAAAAATAAATAAAGGGTCGATATTACTACAGCATTCAGAAGAAAGTCGGAAAAATGAGAGGAAGCGATAGAAATAGAAAGGAGGAAGACATTATATCAAGGATGAGGTTTGGTCACACTGCTCTGAACAGTACATTAAACATAATGGATGAGCATGTGAATGGAAGATGTGAACATTGTGGACTTCAGGAAACGGTGGAGCATGTGATGTTGGATTGTCCGAGATATCAATCAGAGAGACCGACACTTAAAGAGACACTTCAAAGGAATCATATGACACTAGGAATCAGAGAAATGTTGCACTTGAGGTCAGATAATGTAGGATATAGGGCTATTTTTAGGCTTTTAAATGATACAGGAATGATGAGGAGAATTTAGCACAACAGTGAAGAAAACATTCTGGTTCACACTTCAGTCCAGAAGGCGGCGGTAAAGAACCTAAAAGCTGTTTATCATAAAACAATAAAGAAGAAGATCAGTCGGCCCTGGGTCTCCATAGTGTGTGAGAGAGAGAGGGAGAGTGTGTGAGTGAGTGAGAGAGAGAGAGAGAGAGAGTGTGTGTTCCTTCCCTCCCTCCCTCCCTCCCCTACGCCCCGCCCCCCCCCAGAGCAGGAAGTGAAAGTGAAAGTCAGCAGCTCCATTTTGTGTGGCGGAGAAAACGCACCTTTTCAGGACTAAAACGCGGTGAGTTTCTCCATCTAAAGCTTTAATAGAGCCCTCTGAAAGTATTGGCCCCTTGCAGTGGCGTCACATTTCCGTTCTCCCCCGTCGCTCCCCGATACCTGGGGAACAAGCCAACTTTGTTCACAGACTGAAGCCAGGTGAAGATGTCCGGCGTCTGTTGCTGTTGTCCGGAGAAGACTGCAGCTAAAAAAGCTCTGCTACCGGATTACTTGGATAATCTTAGTCAGAAAGAAGCGAAGGATAGATATCGGCGGAAATGAGAGTTTATTAGCGGTTATGATCCCAACAAAATCCCTCGAAGCGACTGGAGTGACGGTGCAGATTTGTGGGCGAGCGTTAGCGTTAGCGCCATGCTGGAACAGACCTTCTTTTTCCTGAAGAGGAAACACACGGAAGAACACTGACACACTCAGATAGAGATTATTACTAATAATGATAATTTAGAGATCTCACTGGCTGAAAGCGGAGCTCCCCCCGGTAGGGGGACCGGATTTCCCGAGTCTAACACCGGTGTCACGGTCTGAATTTACCAGCCTAATATGAGATTTATGTTCATACTTGAATTATTTACACTTTATCTTGATTAATATTGATTTGTTTAAGTAAGACTCATCATAATTATAATAATTTAGTTCTCATCTCATTATCTGTAGCCGCTTTATCCTGTTCTACAGGGTCGCAGGCAAGCTGGAGCCTATCCCAGCTGACTACGGGCGAAAGGCGGGGTTCACTCTGGACAAGTCGCCAGGTCATCACAGGGCTGACACATAGACACAGACAACCATTCACACTCACATTCACACCTACGCTCAATTTAGAGTCACCAGTTAACCTAACCTGCATGTCTTTGGGGGAAACCGGAGCACCCGGAGGAAACCCACGCGGACACGGGGAGAACATGCAAACTCCACACAGAAAGGCCCTCGCCGGCCACGGGGCTCAAACCCAGGACCTTCTTGCTGTGAGGCGACAGTGCTAACCACTACACCACCGTGCCGCCCAAGTTAAAGAACAGATTTCAGGTAATTTTTTGACATATGTGTATGGTAGTTTTGTGTAATCTGCTATAAGATAAAGAAGATTAAGTGTAGCTTTAAGCAGGGCTGGGAGAAACAAATACAGTGATTCTCAGAGAGGACTTTTTTTTTGACAATTCAGAATCCACTGCTTCCATAGTGCTTTTAAATAGAAGGCTGTAAGCTTTGTGTTAGTTGTCTCTAATATTTATGTCCCAATATCTTGACCACATTTTAGGATGAAAATAATCATTTTAGATATGTTATTTTATATTGAAAAATTAGCTGTCTCAGAGAGGACATTTTTTTGACACAATTACATACTAATTTGAGGGCAGCACGGTGGTGTAGTGGTTAGCGCTGTCGCCTCACAGCAAGAAGGTCCTGGGTTCGAGCCCCGGGGCCGGCGAGGGCCTTTCTGTGTGGAGTTTGCATGTTCTCCCCGTGTCCGCGTGGGTTTCCTCCGGGTGCTCCGGTTTCCCCCACAGTCCAAAGACATGCAGGTTAGGTTAACTGGTGACTCTAAATTGACCGTAGGTGTGAATGTGAGTGTGAATGGTTGTCTGTGTCTATGTGTCAGCCCTGTGATGACCTGGCGACTTGTCCAGGGTGAACCCCGCCTTTCACCCGTAGTTAGCTGGGATAGGCTCCAGCTTGCCTGCGACCCTGTAGAAGGATAAAGCGGCTAGAGATAATGAGATAATGATGAGACATACTAATTTGATCAAAATAGTCTGAAAACTTACTGGCATTCAACATTAAAACTTAACTATGTTTCCAATGATATGGAACCAAATATTTGTTTTATGGTATAAAGAATGATTTAAGTGCATCCCTTTTGGAGCTACCTGTGGTCAAAAAGGCACTTTTTCTAAATGACACGAGTAATCTTGCTAAATATGACATATTGCCATACATTCACCAAAAATAACGTTATCACCAATTTTTTTTTTTTGCATGGTAAATAGAGCTATCACAGGGCTACAATAAACAGCCAAGTTTATTTAGTCAAGCCTTTTGATATTGAAGATAATAAGTGTTAAATGTGATTTTTAGCTTGCGTACCCTGATTGTAAAACAACCCATAATCAAGTATTTTCTTGTTATCTACATGTACTTCTATCACAATTCAGTTAAAGTAAGAAAATCAGACAGCAGATGTGATGATAGGGAATAGGCCAATAGCCTACATTTCAACTGATTTATTTCACCTTTGTGAAAATGCCAAGAAAATGCATCGCTTGCATATTAACATCAACATTTTATGCAATGAACTTTAAAAAAAAAAAAGGCTATGCATTGTAATGCCGCTTTTCCACTACAAACGCGGCTGAGCCGTGCCGTGCCGAGTCGAGCTGAGTCGAGCTGAGCGGGGCTGTTGGAGTTGCATTTCGACTACAACCGCGCTGAACCGTGCTGGCTGGAAGTGGGTGGACACATTGGGTGGAGTTAGCGAAAGTGGGTGGACGTCATGTGATGTCGTTAAGCAGCGCAAACAGTGACATCAGTGACAGTGGCGGAACAAGTCAGAGCCGGGCCGGGGGCAGGGCAAATGACCGGGCCCTTTATTAAAGCTTATCATAACATCATTTTAGGCTACAAAATGTCCGCAACTGCGGTGTTTACCAATTTCAACACTACCGGGTGCAACTATGTTATTTAGTACATCAAGTCCTTCAAACGAACATGTAACTCAGAAACAAAAAACATTAGGATACTGTACATGGCTCATAATAAAACATCAATAGCCTATACTGCGCACATTATTTGAAGGGCATACGAATGAGCGCTCAGAGTGGTGACAGGAAGAGTCAGAAATAAAAGGAGGGCGGTGCAAACCTCACTGAATGCACTGTGTTTACCAATTTCAACACTACGGGGTGCAACTATGTTATTTTGTACATCAAGTCCTTCAAACGAACATGTAACTCAGAAACAAAAAAACATTAGGCGACATACTGTACATGGCTCATAATAAAACATCAATAGCCTACTGCGCGCATTATTTGAAGGGCATACGGCGAGCCTTGCGCTCCGCGAACTCGTCCACGATGCTCTGTCTGTCACTGATTCAGTGAGCTTTTAAGCGGTAGTCTCACGACCCGAATAGTAAACAATAAACATGGAGGACATGGAGTCGTTAGTGTTGCTGGTCTCGGTGCTGTGGCTTGTTGTCACCGACAACGCCAACAGATACTGGCAAGAGCGTATAGATGAGGCGAGGCGCATAAGGCTTCAGAAATTCTCGTAATTCGTAATTCTTCTTCTTCCGGGTTTGCGGTGTTTACAGATCCCAGCGCGCTCGCGGGGCGTGTGTGGGCATGTGAGGACACTCCTCCTCACCAATCAGTGCACAGGGGAGTGTCTGCTCACGCCTCCAGCCTCAGTCGGCTCGCTTTGGCTCGCTTCAGCCCCACTCCAAAACGGTGCGAGTTTTAGGGGCTAAGCAGGGCTGAAACGAGCTGAGTCGTGCTGGTTTTTGGTAGTCGAAACGCGAGCCGTGTCGGGCTGAAGTGAGCTGAAGCGAGCTGAAGTGAGCTGAAAAAGGGTAGTGGAAAAGGGCCATAACAGGAATGAGCGCATGAGCCTAATCGTTGTCACCTCCGAACCTTTACCCAAAATGCCTCTGTTTAATCTTAACCAGTGTCGGCTATTAACTATTTTGAAAACGTGAACCCTGAGTTGACAACAGCATCAAACAAGTCAAGACAATCTGTGATACAGATTAAAGACAGATGAAACAGATGAAAGACAACAAAAAATGTTTCAGAAACACAGCCACCCAACCCACCCACCCTAAAGAAGATGCCATTTTATTGCATATATTTACATGATGAGTGAATTTGCTCCAGTAGCGCTTTATTGCCCGAGAGCCTGCTGTGAAACTGCGAGCAAGTATCGTCGAAATTGGCCCGGGTAATGAGCAAGGCTTCGAGAGTAGGCACAGTCATGCGATTCCTCTCGTCAGTCCAGGTGTTGCTCATGAGTGAAAATATTTGCTCAACTGGAGCATTGGTGCCAGGTAGGCACATGGCAAGCTGGCTGACATTGCTGTAAGGAATCTCCCTACTCTTGAAGTGCGTGAACATCTCCCAGCGCTCATCCGTTGGCTTGCCATCAGCACTCCACTGAGCCACCTTCTCAGTGGTACGGTAGCAGCCATTGAATTTTTCCCGTTCCAACCGCACGCCATGTGACTGCCGTGCAGTTCCCAGCTGAACGCCAGGGGGCTGCCATGAATGGCTCAGACCCCCTCCCTCTCCTATTTTAATTCTAAACACGCCCATTCATTCGATTCCACGGTGTCGCCATTAGGTGGCGCTTCTCTCATAAAAAAAAAAAAACATTACTTGAAATGTTGTGTGAAGCTGTTGTACTGCACTTCATTCTGCTAGACAATATTAAATAGTGGCAATGTTGGGATGACTGAAAGCAGACTTTTTTTTTGCTTATAAGACTTTACTAACTACTGAAATCTATTACAAGTTGAATATAGCCACTGATTACTGTTTCATGTAGGCCTTATAGGGCACGCTAAACAACATGCTTGTGATGAACGTACCGTATAGCTTAATTGTTTGAATCAGTGTATCATTCGTTCTTTCTATTTTCAAATGGCAATCAAAAAATGAAAAAGTGACTGGTTATTTTATTTGTTTTTATTTTAACACAAAAAATGAAAAAATGACTGGTTTTTCATATTTTTTTTATATGAGCCTAAAATTGAAATGAAAAACAAGTCATTTTTTTCATTTTTTGATTGCCAATTAAAAATGGAAAGAACGAATGATACACAATCCGTGTATCATTTGTTCTTTCTTTTTTTTCAGTAATACGCAATGACTCGGCCAGGCCCTTTCTTTAGTGTAATAAGAGACAGTAGAGAGGTTCATGCCATTTGTCTATTTTTATTAAAATGTACCGGTACAGTGTAATCACAAAACAGTATCGTATTTGAACCGACAAGACAGTGTTACCGTATCATTTCCCACTATGCCCTCCTTTGTTCCTAATAACCAGATTTATCACGTTTAATTATTAACAATTATAATAATAATAATAATAATAATAATAAATCAATATAAAACCCCGACATCTACAGAAGATTTTCAACAAATAGGGGGCAGGGAAGCTCGCACACAGCAGCGAGTGATCTGTGATGAGATGATTTTGAGAAGCAAAAAAAAAGATCAACACCAGCAAATGTGGATTAAAGCAGAAAATTGCATTAGGTAAAATTATTTTAGAAATTTTAGAAATCATTACATTCTTGTTTTTTCAATAAAAATAATATTTTTTAACTTTATAATGCTTAGTTACGTGCCGGGCCTCTGTCAGTCATTGATAGCCCAACTAATCACAGCGCTGTGGTTCTTTTCCTGATCCTTGGCATTGTTTTTTTTTCTTTCTTTGTTGATAATGTGTTACCGTATGTGATAAACACGGTTCATTATTTTCACTTCTGCTGTATGCCCCCTCCTCTCTGCAAAAATTGTGTATTCCTCTCAAGGTGCTAACTGTCTCCATTGTATTGTGAACAGCCACTCCACCCCCCACTGAGGTTGCTATTCATTAATGGTAATTTGGTTTTAGGTTACACCCCAATTTCAATGACAATTTACTCTGCCAAGCTCACAATGTCAGAGGACTGGAGTTAGTGCCCCAAAAAAACACAATTTCAGCTTGGAAAAACTACAGACGGTATAACTTCAGGAAGAAAATAAACATTTATTTCACACTAAGAAAAGCAGGCTCACTACACATGGAGGCTATACAAAGCACAGAAATGTAGCATACAGTTGTCCCATCTAGTATTAGTTTCCACATTCCCATGGTGAGTCTTTCCTACATTTCCTACATTTGCCACACACTGTAAAAAATGTCCGTAGAATTAACAGTGAATTTATGTAAAATCATGACAAACTGTAAATACAAAAACAATGAAGCAGTGTGTAATTTACATCAATATACTGTAAAACTCCAAATACCACTGTTAATTTAACAGTAAGAATATGTTGAATTGGGCGGCACGGTGGTGTAGTGGTTAGCGCTGTCGCCTCACAGCAAGAAGGTCCTGGGTTCGAGCCCCGTGGCCGGCGAGGGCCTTTCTGTGTGGAGTTTGCATGTTCTCCCCGTGTCCGTGTGGGTTTCCTCCGGGTGCTCTGGTTTCCCCCACAGTCCAAAGACATGCAGGTTAGGTTAACTGGTGACTCTAAATTGACCGTAGGTGTGAATGTGAGTGTGAATGGTTGTCTGTGTCTGTGTCAGCCCTGTGATGACCTGGCGACTTGTCCAGGGTGTACCCCGCCTTTCACCCGTAGTCAGCTGGGATAGGCTCCAGCTTGCCTGCGACCCTGTAGAAGGATAAAGCGGCTAGAGATAATGAATGAATGTATTTTTAACAGGATTATTCTGGCAACCACAGCTGCCAGTATTTTTCCGTAAAAACAACAGATTTTTTTTTTACAGTGCAGGTGTATTTGTGGCAGCGTACACAAAGTTCAGTGCTTCTGTTATTATTGCAGGGTATGCCCACCTGGCACTGTGTCTTTTTCTTCTGAGGAACTTTCATCTCACGCTGCTGTTTGTGTTCTTCCCCTTGTGCCTTTTCCTGCAAAAGCCTGTTTTGAAGTTCCTCTGCAAGCTCCAGCATGAACAATTGGCGACTTTCTTTGGATCCTGTACATGCTGTGTACAAGATGTGCATTTGTGACAGCCATGTCAAGCAGGTTGTAAAACACAGCCATGGGCCATCTCCGTGTTCCTGCACACACTGAGTAGTTGCGTAATTTCTGGTCCATGATATCAACGCTGCATTTGAAATGGTTGTAATCAACAGCAGTGTTTGGTTTTTGGTTTTGGGTGTCCACAATTTCCACTTTCTGATGCATGGTGCTCAGAAGACAAACAGATTTCTTTTTTTTGTTGCAAACACCATCAGCAAGGCACTTCCAGATGTGAACACCTGTGTGGAGTACAACTGGCGCCCCGAGGTTTCCTTTGCAGTTGCTGGTAGCTCCTGAGGATTTTTGTTGATGGTGCCAAGCAGAGTTGTTTTTCGTTGAAGAAGCCTGTTAGCCAAAGACAGAGAGGTGAAGAAATTATCCATAGTTACAATCCTTCCCTGGTCCATACGGTAAATGGTTCCATCAATTTCAAAACAACATTCTCTGATAGCCTCTCTCCCGTTGGACAAGTGGGATCTTTTCCCAAGTAAGGGATGGCATTACACATGTATTTTGTGTCCAGATCTGCTGCAATTCAAAACTTGATTCCAAACTTGTCAGGGTTGGATGCGATGTACTGCAGAAAGGGACAACGAACCTTTGAAGGAAATAACTGCTCATGCATGGTAACATGTTGCCCTGGACTGTAGGACGACACACAATTCTGAACAAACTCCTGCCAGATGTCTGAAATTGCTGCAAATTTGTCCGTTTGTATGCGCTCCTTGCGGGTGTCCTTGTTGTCGAAGCGAAGGTGCCGCTTTATTTCAAGAAAGCGGTTACGGGGCATTATGGCTTTGATATCTGGGTTGCCGAATCTATTGGCCCACATGAGTCGCATGGCACCAATGTAGCCCTTGGCAGCCCTTCGAAAAAGGATTGCGAGGAGCGCCATCCGCTCGAAGACACTCATCTGCCAGCTGGGATTTGTTCTACGGCCCTCCTAGACTGTGCAGTCTCTGATGGCCAACAACATGCTGATATCCAACAAATACAGGAAGCTTTGAAGGCGACTCGTGATTTTGCGTGTTGCAAACTCTGTTGGCCCTCCAGATCCATTGAATGCTGTCTGTGGAGTTTCATGAGCAGAAAAGTCTCCAACTTTGTGGTGGAACCACACAGTACCATCTTTCGCCTTCTCTGTGGATCCAGGTGTTATGCCCACATCTGCAACTTTTTTGTTTTTTTATTACAAGGGGGGTTGATGTGCATTGTGTCTTCCTCCTCATCTGATGTGGCCTCTGTGTCTGAACTGTCCTGCTCAATCACATACTTGGGTTAGGGTTTCCGGAAAGGTCCTGGCCTAGGCCAAGGCCATGTTGTGCACTGTCCTTCCCAAGCCCCATCCTCAATGCTCCACAAGTGCCTGGTCAGTACCCCCATGTTATATTTGGGTTATTATTCCATTATTATTTGAGGCTAGGTTTTGGGCTGGGGCTAAGGCTAGGGGTTGGGTTAGGGGTGAGCTCACGTTGGGGTTAGATCCAGGATTTGGGGTTAGGGTTAGAACTGATCCTTCTTGGTTGCCTTGGTTGTGACATTGTGAAGTCTGGTTAGGGTTAGAAACAAAGAGGCTATTTCTCAGGTAACGCAATTATTAGGCTTCTTTACACAACAATGGGAGGCAGGTAATGGTACGTTAGACTTATTCACAAATTTGGGGGGGGGATTTCATTGCAGACTAAAGTCTGCACTTTGGGCCTTCTAGTGTTAAAAATATGCTGTTAACTCCAAACACTTCTTATTCATTGCAAAACGTTTATTTCAGCGCTGTATACAGGTATTGAGCACACAATGTGACCGCTTTTATGCGGCAGCCTAATAATAATAGAACAACCCGAAAATTGCAGGGTAACCCCAGACCTGCGCAAGTGATGCGCTACTGGCAAAAGAGCCAGCGACGTATGAAAAAAACCCACACCTTGGACCAAATACATATTTTCGGCACGCTGCTCCACCAGTCTGTAATGGTATTTTTCATATGATTACATTACAGTGTAAATGTGGTCTTGAGAAAAAAAATGTTTGCAGACCTTTTGTTAAAATTGCTAAAAGTGATGTTGTAATATTAATATGTAATAAAAAAAATCAGACATTATGATCTTAGAAAACGCTTTAGTGACGAACAGTTACAGACAGTAATATGTCGTGATGTTATATTATAAAATATTTTTTATTAGGCTATATATTAAATTATATATTAAATTTATCTTCTAAAATAACAGACTGTACTCGTATCACAACCGGTTTATTTCACCATTGGAGATCAGATCACACAAGACATGCGTTACATGACTTATTTTAAGGATTTAAGTAGGCTATTTAAAAGCAGTGCCAGCAGGACTTCGTGGCTCAGGTGGATAAGGCACCATACCATAAATCCAGGGACCAGGGTTCGATTCCGACCTGCAGTCATTTTCCGAGCCCTCCCTGTTTTTCTCCTGCTCATTTCCTGTCTCTACACTGTCCTAAATGAGTTTGGATGTCTGTAAACCAATCAGGATGCTCTTTGTCTGGCATGCGCTACATGAACAGGCGCGCACTCCGTCATATGTGCGATGCAGACATTAATGTTTCGCGTGCACGCTCTTGCTCACTTGCTCTAGATTCCGGGAGATATTCTCCAATTTGCGGGCATCAGGGAGCCACTATCAATATGCGGGAGACTCCCGGAACTTCCGGGAGACTTGGGATGTCTGCACTCATGGATTAAAGCAAAAAAAAAAAAAAATCATCTGACTGAAAAAAAAAACCCTCCATGTCGTTGGCCCCTACCACATCAGCGATGCGTCAAATTTTCAACGCCGTGTTGTCCATTATCCCCTCGGCCCCTACTTATAGTACATTTACATAATTTTAACAATGACTAAAGCTAAGGCAAGACTTTACCATTGTCATTACTGGCTATAAATGATGAAACATCAAGTTTTCAGCGCAAAGTGCAAATTTATTTCAACAGTACTTTAGTAATGCACAACAGTGGTTAAGAGAAAAGTGCAAGTGCAGTCGAACTTGAACCATGCTTTCAAAAGAGTGGAACAGAAAGAACTTGCAAGAAAAGTAAAGTGAAAGTTCACTTTTTCTGCTTCTTCGCAGTGAAGCCAAAGGCATCTAGTTTTTTGCCATTGCTTCCATAGACTTTTTTTATGGCAAACTACACAAACGCACACACCTGCCATTTTCATCTTTTTGCACCATGAACTAAATGGCTTGCCATTATTGCCCATTTCATTTAGTCAAGCCCATCTCCACTTATTCTTTACCATTTTGTCGATGTCTGACACATCTGTGCCTTCATTTAAAAGAAGCGCGTACATGCTGGCAAAACCGAAAGTAATTTGACGCGCTCTAGTGATGAAAATCGAAGGGCCTATGTCCGGTGGCCTTATATGTACTCGAGTTGGGGGGGGGGATGTAGGGGGAGGCATCCCCCTTCTGAAATAAAAATCTCAAATCATTCCCCTTATAAAATGGCCATCCCCCCATCACATCCCTTGGGCTATTTTACCGATTAATGTGGAAATTAGCCTACTATTATTTTAACTACTACTATTTCAACATTAGAGGCTTTGCGCAGTGATGGCCTACATGTAGCCGGATAAAAAAGACACATATTTATTTATTCGGTTGCACCTCTCATTCACACCTATACGGAGGTTTCAGTCACTGAAAACAGCTACTTTCGCAAACCCTGGGCAGAGTGGAGATTTCTGAAAACTCCATCTTCAGACACGCGTGTAAATCGGGAAAACGAAGCAGCAGTGGGCGAGAGGGCGCGCGCGAATATAATGAGTCATAGGTGTGAATCTTTCACCGAATGCCAATTGTCCCGGTTCTTCATGAAATCGCACGCACAAATTCATCAGGTTAACTTTCAAATAACTGTTCTTGTGCACTTGCGACACCGGAGCCACTTTCCTGAATTTTGAGCTTCGGAGTATTCGCTTCTTTATCTGAATTTTGAGCTTCGGAGTATTCGCTTCTTTATCTATTTAATCAATTAATTTATTTGTCACATTAAGTTAGTAATGTAAAACATTAGTAGCCTATTTAAGCAATCGCTGTTTTCTCCACTGTTTTCCGACCTTTTGTGCTTAGTGAATGAGACACTTCATTACACTCCACTGACTGACTTAATTCTGGACTTTTTTGAAAATGTAAAATATAGGCCTACGAGATGTTTTTTTGGGACTTAATTCGCGTTGCTCCTTCACTATTAATTTTTGAGACTGACGAGGCACTAAATACTGTGGAATTATTTTCTTCTTACTATGAAGTTTGGCATCTTAAACAAGTGTCGGGAAATCTTGCAGCCCGACTCTGCAGCCTCCAATGTTTTAGCGAACTGCTGAAACCATAATGTTTAAAGATTAAATCGTAGGCTAATCAAACCAAAGAAAAATACAGCCTTTCCAAAACGTTGTCTGCCGAAGACTACAAAACGCTTAATAGCAAAGGTCTTGCTGTGGCTTCAACTTTTTTCACCTGATCACCTTTCAATAGGCAAATATCATTATTACTACTACTACAAAAGGCCTAGTATTAGTAGTAGACAAGTAACCTAGTTGCCCAGTAGTCGGACAGCCAAATAGTTTCATCAGTGGCCTACGCCGAGCCTCCCCGGGACTAGACAGCAGCGGAGGCTGTATTTATTTATTTATTTATTTATTTATTTATTTATGCCTATCTAGCGCAACAACTTATTCCTTTACATAAACTCAAACATGGCACAAGAAAGGGTTCAATAACAGGCAATCACAGCAGCTTGGTGAAGTTCTAAATCACATCGGTGTCAGACCTATGGGCCTACCCCCCTTTTTTCCTTGGATCTGCATCAATCTCATTATTGACCTTTAGTGCTCCCAGTTGACGGAAATCCGTCGTAGCGACGGAAAACTTTAATCCATGCTGCACTAGACAGTGTTTATGTAGAGAGCATGCGCACTTCAATCAATCTATCTTTTATTTCAATTATATATAAACATATATTCAAACTCACTGTATGAGTGCATTAAAATCTTATGGCTTTTTAACTCCCGGTGAAAGTCCTCCGGGTTGAATTAACTAACTGAAATCAGCTGTTCTCAGCGTTTGATAAACCTGCTTTGTGAAACGGACAATCACTGCTCCTCCCCGTGGAAAAATGAGGGATAGCAGCTGGTTTTCACACAAGCTGCTTAGGGGCGTCACCAGTCAGGACTGCATTGACTACGTCATTGTGGGGGATAAATTATCTGCAGTGACCAATCGGCAGACAGTCACGAACCAGTCAGGGGACGGCCAAGGGCCTGCAGAGGGCCAGTCACGGAAACGTGGAGCAAATTCAATGGCTGCCACTGTATATAGCCGCACAGATGACATCTCGTCAAACAGCTGGGTCTCTGCATCAATGTCACATTGACACAATCTTGACAACACGTACTGGAGGGACGATTCAACCTCATCCCATTGAGGGACAGTGTTGAGGAGAGTCCAGGAGAGGACCTCTATCTCCTTAAACGGAGCTCCCCATTCCTTCAAGTATGAAATGCAATACTCGTAAAAGGCGCAGATGGTGTCGCGAAATTCCGCTGCCTTTTGTGAATCATCAAGGGCGCTCAGAAGCTTCTTCACCTATAAAAGCGAATAATTTCCCAATTTTCCAAATTATTAACAAATAAGTTTCAAATCACTTTATTGGCTAATGTTTCATGTTTATTTCCACACACTATGTATAACCTAAGCCTAATGTTAGGGCAAAGTAGGAAGAATTATGCTTTATGGAGATGCTGATTTCATTCATCCAGCAGGACTTGGCACCTGCCCACACTGCCAAAAGTAGCCTAATACCTGGTTAAATTACAATATTCTAATTTTGTGAGATGCTGAATTTGGGATTTTCTTTAGCTGTAAGCCATATCAAAATTAGCACAAATAGGCTCATGGCAAGAAATATTTCACTTACTGTCTAAAAACTTATCTTTTTTCCTTAGCCTTTACTCCCTGATCATTTTCCTCTTTTATTTTAACTGCTCAGCCTTCAATTTGATTTCATTATTGTATTGTGTACAAAAATGGTAGAGTGTAGGCCTATTTTTAAATTTAATTTTCCTGCAAGGGCGGCACGGTGGTGTAGTGGTTAGCACTGTCGCCTCACAGCAAGAAGGTCCGGGTTCGAGCCCCGTGGCCGGCGAGGGCCT
Organism: Neoarius graeffei; assembly: GCF_027579695.1. Lineage (NCBI taxonomy): Eukaryota > Metazoa > Chordata > Actinopteri > Siluriformes > Ariidae > Neoarius > Neoarius graeffei. Next base: position 110,606,659 of record NC_083573.1, on the reverse strand, counting down.
TTCTGTGCGGAGTTTGCATGTTCTCCCTGTGTCCGCGTGGGTTTCCTCCGGGTGCTCCGGTTTCCCCCACAGTCCAAAGACATGCAGGTTAGGTTAACTGGTGACTAAATTGAGGGAAGGTGTGAATGTGAATGGTTGTCTGTGTCTATGTGTCAGCCCTGTGATGACCTGGCGACTTGCCCAGGGTGTACCCCGCCTTTCGCCCGTAGTCATCTGGGATAGGCTCCAGCTTGCCTGCGACCCTGTAGAACAGGATAAAGCGGCTACAGATGATATGAGATTTTCCTGCAGGGGGGCAGATGTCTTTGGGTTTTCACGCTTGCCTTGAGACCTGTGAACACAGCCAACTTTCTCTCCTACAGTTTGCCTTGCAGGTTGCGCAGGTGTTGGGCCGAGTGCGCGGCTGTGTTTTTCTGCCTCTCCAGCACCTGGACGGTATTGTTGAACAACGACAGCTGATTGTGCAGAAACCACATCCAGGCCTCATTAAGTGGGTTCTGTAAGAATTCAGCGATCACCACAGGTGGTCTGTCTTGAGAGGCAAAGTAGGACTGCAGCACAGGATAAAGCTTCAGCACTCTTTCGACAGCCGGACCTAGGGACAGCCACCGGGTCTTACTTGTCCCAAGGATCGTTGCGTACTCGAGCTCGATGAAGTCGCAGAACTCTTTTAATTGCTCAGTTCAGACAGTAAAGATGTGGAAATGTCCGAAAACTTTCACAATAAAGCTCTTGATGTCACAGGGAAGGGTATCTGCAGCAGTTTGGAGAGCATTGTGAGCGATGTGTGCAGCACAGCCCACTCCCACTAACTCATTGGTGGAGGCCTCGTTTAATTTGAAAAAAAACGTTGTTCATGCCAGCCCGAGCTCTCCCACCAAAGTTGGTATTGGTGTTGTCAGCAGAGAAACCAACAACTTTGTTAAGCAGGTTAAAAGCTCGGAGACTGCGACTGACCTCCCCAACAAGAATGTCGGATGTCTCACCTGGAACTGATGTGAATTCCAGGATTTTCACCCGCACCCCCTCTGTATCCTTGAAGTAGCGGATCACGATGGGAATAAGCTTCACCGCTTTGTGATTGGATGCATCGATAGCCACCGAGACATGATGAACCACTCCTAGGTCTGCCTTTAACAGATCCATGGCATGGGGTGAGATGACACTCATCACGATCGCTTCGGCCTTGGTTCGTGCACAAGTGAAGCGTTCCTCGTAAAACTTCCTTATCAGGCCCGCGGTGCAGTCCATGGACCTGAAACTTCGGTTGTGGTTCACCAAATGATAGGCAAAAGTACCCTCCTCAGCAGCCCGTTTGAGTTCAGCACTGCCAGCGCTAACTTTACTGAAGTAAGTGGCCACCCTGCTAGCCCCTGCCCCTACCCACCACTTGTGCTTCGCTGTTTTGAGGTGGTCTTTAACATCAGCACTACCACCATGAGCGATGGAGAAGGAGCACTTACAGTGTGTGCAGTAAGCTTCATGTTCAGCACCCTGGACTTCTCGGAGAAAGGCTAGCCCCTGCCCCTACCCACCACTTGTGCTTCGCTGTTTTGAGGTGGTCTTTAACATCAGCACTACCACCATGAGCGATGGAGAAGGAGCACTTACAGTGTGTGCAGTAAGCTTCATGTTCAGCACCCTGGACTTCTCGGAGAAAGGGGTAAGCAACCTGCAAATCTTTTGAAAATGAACATTTTCTCTTTGGCATTGTCACGTAGTAGTTGACAGCCGCTAGCGAAAAAAAACGTTATAACGCGGCCTCTATATTGCAACATTGTACAAATAGATACATTGTAAGGTTGACTGCGCACACGCACATTTATGCTGAATTGCTAGAAGCTTTATTGACATCTCGTTGGCTACATATGATCATTGTAACCGGGACAGTTTGTTAGTGTTTGGTGTAAACCGGGACATTTCAGCATCCCGACGGACCTTTGTCAGGACTGGGGACACGCAACTCAAAATCGGGACTGTCCCAGTCAAACCGGGACGTCTGGTCACGTTATCCCATCTGTTTCTGGGTTGTAGAATTTTTTTATATCATAGCAGCCTCTCTTGGTTTATTTCTTCATCGTTATAGTTACTATGCTGTTTCCTTATGCTGCACAAAACACACACAGAAAGCCAATAGCTGTGGGCTGATGAGTAGAGTCAGTGTAGCACACACAGGGCCCAAACCATCAGAAAACAACTCCATGGGTTTCTTTATGTCTCCACACTCTGTGGCTCTGGGGCCCTGCTCGCGCAGGCCAAAGGGCCCTGCAGGAGCTCCTCCACACAAACAAACAAACAAAAAAGGACAATTTAAATTGAACATAACTTGAACAAGAAGGAGCCTGTGCGGGCTCAGGCCCCTGGAACACCTGATGGAGTCGCTGTGCCTTTGGAGAGAGAGGAGGTCTGCCTCACCTTGCTGAGGGGTCCATTAGGAGCCAGACTAATTCAGTTTGGGTTTTGTTTTCTCTCTCTCACACATACAGGCCTTAGTTACTACCCTACTCTCCATCTTTTGAGTATATTGAGGGTTAAGCGAGCTGGGAGGGTAGCCTGGTACGCAATAATGTGTAAAACAGTTTTACAGCTGGATAAATATTTTTCTTTGGCTGTAAAAATATTTATAAGTATAAATATTTTGTGCATGTATAAAAGAAGTTCTGCAGCTGTAACCAAGCATAACAAAGTAAAATTTAGACTCCTCTTGCGAAACAAAATGCCTCAGAGCATGGACAAGATTTGTATCCGTGATTTAATTTGCAGCTGGATCCTATCCCTGCTGACTATGGGTGAGAGGCGGGGTTCACCCTGGACAAGTCGCCAGATCATCGCAGGGCTTACACATAGAGAGACAAACAACCATTCACACTCACACCTACAGTCAATTTAGAGCCACCAATTATCCTAACCTGCATGTCTTTGGACTGTTGGGGAAACCAGAGCACCCGGAGGAAACCCACGCGGACACGGGGAGAACATGCAAACTCCACAAGAAAGGACCCTGTCGGCCACTGGACTCAAACCCAGAACCTTCCTGCTGTGAGGCGACAGTGCTAACCACTACACTACCGTGCCGCCCAATGTTCACTGGTCATTCTTGAATTCTTTTTCTGTTTCCCAAAATCCACTGTATTCTCAGCGAACACTCGTATGTCCACTGTTGTGTGGACAGGCAATGAGAGAGGACCCGCATAGATCGTGCAAACTGGGCTTTAAGCTCTTTTATTTTCCATGTCCTTACCTCGGACTGCTGTGGGTAAGAGTCTTCAAAGTGTCTGCTTTTGTTAGGACATTTTAAATTGCCACTTTTGCCAACCACAACAGACTTGGAGCAAATGAGACACATCGGTCTTACTGAGCTCGTTGCAGGAAGAATACAAGCATACTTTGCTGTCCACTCTGCTTGGAAGACTCGGTTTTCAAGATCAATTTCCCTAATTTTCCATAATGCTATATTTCGCCTAAACCTGCATGCTTCTCTTTACCGAGCAACCTACAGAGTATAAGTCAGCAACACATAGGACCCATATGACTCTACTGAGCCGGCATCATTATGCCTGATTAAAAGTCTCCCGCCAATTTCTTTTTTTTTTTTTTGAGTGAAGAAGTGTTTGCATTCTGGATGGAAGCCTCTTGCGGTCTGGATTTGAACCAGAGTCCACCAGTTGTTGACACCTGCTGTATGGTTTATGGATTCAACTTCAAAATTACTGCTCTCTCTCTCTCTCTGTGCGCATGTGCTGATTGAGTGGGCGGAACCAGAGCATTGTGAATGAGCATGGAGTGGTAGCCGCTGTGCCGGGAACGAGTCTTCTATTTATCTATCTTTTCTCTCCTTATATTTGAATTTTTTTCTTACTTCATGGTTTATAGTATATTTTGCTCGGTTGTGTAGCACTTTTTTTTTTTTTTTTGTATGTTTACCAGGAGGGTCTGCTTCCAGTGTTTGAGCTGGGAGAATGGCAGGTCTAGGTGCAGGGAGTTCTGAACAACTGACACGGCGTCATGCTGTTAAAGTAGCACTGACTGCCAGTGTGGAGGATTATAGCTTGGCTGCGGGAGAGGTTGTGGGACATGTTAACATTCTCTCAGCAGCTCGAATGAACAGCACAATTGTTTTGTTTTTGAGAATGGCTGATTGGCAAATGATCTGATTGAAAATGGAGTAATGGTTGCTGGTGTTTTTACCTCTGTTCTTCCTCTCTCCACCTCACCAAAGAAAGTCACTCTGTCAAATGTTCCCCCTTTCATGAAAGATGAGGTTTTAGAACAAATCTTACGGCATTATGGTAAACTGGTGTCAGGAATTTTAAAAATTCTGATCGCATGTAAATCCCCTCGTCTGAAACACACAGTGCGTTTTAGATCTTTCATGTGCACGATACTAAAAGATAATAGAGATGGTTTGGATTTGACTCTAAATGTAAAGGTGTGTTCTGTCATGATATTATCTCAATATGTACCAGACAAATGACTCGCCAGAGTCAGCATCGAAGTTCATGTGTCTTTTTACTGGAGCACTCATGGTTTTTACATACAACCTCGTGCACACAGATTCCCCGAATGCAATGCAGCAACCAACTACGGGTGTCAGTAGGGAACATGATACTATACCACATAAACTACAATACATGATAAGGTGGACAACTTTAACGATGTTATCTTTGCTACAACAAGCATATAAAATGAGGTCCTACCTAATAGCGGAGCTTCCATTCAAATGAAAACAAACATGCAACAGACGATGGACTTTGATATGTTTCAATTTCAGTTTTATCGCGAGAAGATAAATTTCTCCAAACTCACATGCACATTATTCTTTTTATTACGATAAACTACAGTGTGCTTAAGGGATTTATAGCAAAATGTTTTGAAAACAAAAGATAGACGATTCATGAAAAGATTCAGCTTGTTGCTTTTTATGTGAAAGATTTCTTCGCCTTTCTCTCGCTCTTTCACGTCTTCTTTCCTTTTCTTCCTCTGTCAAAACTCTCTTCCCGGTTTTGACTTCATCTTTCTCTCCATGGTTAAGTTGTTCTGACATCTTTTTAAAGTTTGTAAAAATGATTATTATTTTGTTGCGCTGTTTGAGTTGTTCTCGGTGGAAAAACCTGATAAATATGAAATTATCTGTAGACAAAAGTAAGTCATGTAGGCGCGCTCGCTTCTAGTTCCCGCCAAAATCAAACAGCAATCAGAATCGTGAGGGGCGGGGACGGATGGACACGGCTGGGATCCCTGTGTGTCCATGAAAAATCAACTCGATGGGTTACCAGATTTTCTTAAGTATGGAGCTCCGCTCGGCCCGCGTGAAAGCTCCGCTACAAAAGGCACAAAATCTTCTTTATGTAAAGACTTTTTCCAGACAAGTCCATACTTGTAAGAATCGTCTTCAGGTTACACAAAACAAAATGATTGGCTTTATCCTTAGCTCCTCCCCCAGGACTCCTATAGGGTTTACTGAGTTCAATCAGGTCAACATGTTGCCAGTCCATCTCCGAGTCAAACAGTTACAACTCAATCACATCCACAACATGTTATATGGTAATGCTCCAAGATATCTTTCATCTTCTAGAAGTGTTCGGAATACCCGCCATAATACCTGTTCAGGTCCCATGTCCCTTTTTGTTCCTTCTGTAAAGTCATTTGTCCATTCTTCATTTAGGTTCACCGCCATCACTGCCTGGAACCAACTACCAAGTCAGTTACAGTCCAGAAATGTTTTACATAGTTTTAACCAGCGCTCGAAACTAACGGTGTCCCGATGTCCCGGGGACCATAAAAAATGTCATCGGGACACAAAATTATCATATCTGGGACAATCCCGGGACAATGGAAAAAAAATAGATCTAGAAAAAAAAAGTTCTACATTAATATTATTTACAAAGCCGTAACACATACGTAGACATTCACCTAATTTGTCAATTTTAATTTTAAAACGTTAACAGCGAAAAATACATAGTAGCTACACTTTCGATGCACCTGTCCTGCATCCGTAGGCTACAGAGCAGCGCATTCTGTTCTAGAATCTTCGGCCGGAGTCCGCATTATATGGACTCGGAATGGAATTGCTACCGCACACGCTGCGCCGACTCTTGCCAGAACAAAAATGCTGAAGTGGTTGAAGCGGACCGACCGCGGGGAAGAAACTGAAAGCCCAGACATAACGTCTCCGGGACCTTCAGGATCCAAAGTGTCATCGCCTGGTCTGCAGGCAACGCTAGCAACTGAATGAACTGAATGAACACTGTTAGACACGTTATAAAATATAACAGGAATGATGTGGATGATATTGACGGAAGATACCGTTCAACAGAATAAGTGAGTTTTCTTGGTGTCTTTCTAGTTCAGAAAGTTTAGTCAGTCAGCAGCACAACTAGGCTCGGACCTGCTGGCACTATGCTGATGTTGCTAACATTTGCACCCGCCAGCAAAAGTTCATAAAATGGATAACGGAAAGTTCATAAAATGGATAACGGAAAGTTCATAAAAATGGATAACGGAAAGTTCATAAAAATGGATAACGGAAAGTTCATAAAAATGGATAACGGTAATGGATAACGGAAAGTTCATAAAAATGGATAACGGAAAGTTCATAAAAATGGATAACGGTAATGGATAACGGAAAGTTCATAAAAATGGATAACGGAAAGTTCATAAAAATGGATAACGGTAATGGATAACGGAAAGTTCATAAAAATGGATAACGGAAAGTTCATAAAAATGGATAACGGAAAGTTCATAAAAATGGATAACGGTAATGGTGAAAATTATAAGTTGGCCTTATAAGTGCCAACAGATGTTCAAGGTATAAGTAGATGAAATGAACATAAAAGGGGTCTTATTTTCAACTAAAGTGTACTGCAGATGTAGGGAGTTGAAACATTTTCTGAATGAGCTAGATCTCATCTCATTATCTGTAGCCGCTTTATCCTTCTACAGGGTCGCAGGCAAGCTGGAGCCTATCCCAGCTGACTACGGGTGAAAGGCGGGGTACACCCTGGACAAGTCGCCAGGTCATCACAGGGCTGACACATAAAATCGCATAGTTACAAATATAATAGTAACTTCATATGATAATATTAACCACTGGTTATTTCAGAGAGGAAAAAAATGGGGACACTATTGCTTCCATTCGGGACAATACAACACAGAATTCGGGACCACTGGGGGACACAAAGGAAAAAAGTTAATTTCGAGCCCTGGTTTTAACTCCAATGTCAAGAAATTTTTATTTGATCAATTAGTTAATTCTTTGTCAAAGGTTTTCTTGATAGCAGGGAGACAGTAATACCTTTTATCTATCTTTCTGTTTGAACAACCAAAAAGAGTGCAAAAATGAACCATATTTAAGGCAGATTGAGTCTTGTTTACACGAAAGACGCTGTCTGTTTGTCCCCCAGATGGAATTATCACATGATGCGTTTTGTCATGCCCAAGGGATCGATTGGAACAGCAAGAACAATTCTTTTGTTTCTGCTTTACACTGAAAACATTTGGGTTTGAGATCAAAAGATGAATATGAGCTGATAGATCAGAATTTCAGCTTCATTTCCTGATCTTTACATCTAGATGTGTTCAGCAACAGAACATGACACCTTTGGAGGCAGACCACCCAATGGTTAGGTGAGCAAAAGTATTGGGGCAGATGGTCTGAAAGTAAATGAGAAAAACAGAAGACGTGCCCTTGCTATTCCAGCGCTTTCAGAGGGGTCTGTATAAACACATGAGACATGATGACATGAGATTCAAACTAATCACAGTGGAGACAGATTGATCATCTGAAACCAAATAACACGGCATTTAATGTCACTTTTCATAAATGTTCCTCAGGTTTGAATTGCTGGCTTTTATCAGGCTTTGCTTTATTTTCATACAGAAGTCTTGTGTTACTTTCTGCTTATTAGACTGAGATTGTTGAAGAGGTTCTGTGTTAATTCAAACTGGATATACAGTCATCCATATCCTCTCCATATTATATTAGCATGTACACTTCCCTTAATTTGTGTCTGTAATAATATCTGTGTTGTAGAATGATGGAGGGAAAGAGATCAGACTCACCAGAACCCAGCTGTGTGTCCATGAAGAGTGACTGGTCAATGGGACGCCCAATTCACTTCAGAGACAGAGACAGTCCTGCTGATCTGAGGTCAGTATAGTGAGGTGTTTTACAGCACTGTTCCACCTGATCAAACTCACTGGTGTCATTGTGAAGCCCTTCATGAGCTTTATCAGGTGTTGAAGCAGTAAAACACTAAACTGTGTAGTGCTGCAGCTCTCGGACTGGCAGTGAGGGAAACTGCTGGAAGAGTTCAGTTCAGCCTGCAGTCCCTGAGCTGGAGGGTCTGTGGTGGCCTAAATTTATTTTCACAGATGCATAGCCAGGACAGCAGAAGAAGCAGATAATAGGCTACTGTTAATTCATCCATGCCTAGGCCTACTACGTATGCTGTTCTCCATGCTGATAGGCTGCTGACAAGATGCATGCACTCCCCGGGAAGTGCATGCGACTCGCAAGCTCAGAATACAGAGAGCTGTGCGACGTTGTGTGTGCAGCAGCGAGAGGGACTTGTGTCGACTGCAATGATCTTCAGTGTGAAAAAAATATTCACGTACATGTAATCTGTTCAGTGTCCCTCAAGTAGACATTAAAGTTAGTCTACTGAATGTTATTTGAATTCATGCGAGAGCAACATGCCAAACAGCAGGAGTTTAAAAAAAAAAAGTAACGTTAGAGTTTTAGGCTATGGCATTATAACAACCTTCTGTAAGTGGAAGCTGACCGTCTATTTCTACAGGAGCAGAGGTCTAATTATAAAGAGAAAACACATTTCATGTGGCTTTTCCCCTTTAGGTTATGATGCGTCTGAAAAGTGACAGGCAGTAGGGCCTGTGATTGACCAATAGGGTGTGGCTGATCCCCCAACTTTCTCTGATAAAGCCTGACTTTTTTTTTTTTCTGTGTGAGGTTTGGTATCAAAATTAAAAGTACAAAATTTCATGTAATTTCATGAAGGTCTAGGGGTGGCTGATTGTATGTCAATATTTGTGCTAAATTTTCATTAAATCCGTATGTCGCCTAATTATAAATACAAATACATATTGCAAAGAAGGTTTGTAAATTGTTCCTTTGGTAAAAGTAATGAGATTTAACCTGTCTTGACAGTTTCTTTCTCATGTTTAGTTCAGTAAGCCAACTGGTGGCTCACTGTAATGGTCAAAACTTTCTTGTATTAAATGTAATGAAGAGAGATCCTTGGGTGACTGCAGTACTAGCTGAAACTGACTCATGGCAGTTCTTCACTCTGCTTCATATTGATAGCTCCTTTTTGGACAGGCCTGTTGAAGAGTGGGCCGAAAACGATAGCTATGTGAAAGGTAAAGAGATAGTAGATGCATTAAGAGTGTCAGATGACAGTGCTGAGAGAGGAGTCAAGCTTGCAGCAGACTTTCTGCAGTCTTCAAAGAATGAGGACAAATACCAACAGATTTTGCAAGTGGTTGAAAATGACAGGAAGAATGTTCCAGACCAGCGTAAACGACAAAAGTGCCTATATCCGGAAACTTGGAGCTTAATACTAGATTAAATTACTAAATTTTCTGTCATTTTTGATATTAAGTCTTTTGTGTTTAATAATTAATAATCTAAGTGAGTTACTGAATGTGTTTTTATATATATCAGTACAATCTGAGTACAAAATAAATTTATTTTCCTTCACTGATATTTTTCGTCTGATTTTTAAATGCATGAAAAATAAAATTGCAATCAGCCACCCCTAAAACTTCTTCAAAATTGATGAAATTTCACAATTATACTCTACCTGTGTAACCTCATTCCCAAAAAAAAGTCAGGTAAGATATAATAAAATTTTAGATTTTGGTGGGGACCAGCCACACCCTATTGACCAAGGGACTGAACAGTTAGCCTACGCTACCAAATGCCAGCTGACTGACTGAGAGAACTCTGTATGAGATTTAGCCTGCGATAACCTAAATTTAAACAACGTAGACCACAAGCTATGCAATAAAATGAAAATAATGACGGGCACCGGCCATGCTAAAAGACCGCTAGCATTCTCATAATAGCTAAGGCAAGGCTACTCTACATTGTACAAATGTTACATCATCAGATTCATTTTGAGTTATACAGTCTTACTTAAACCTACCTATGTTATTTTGCCAAAAGAGGTGTTAAACCTACCTGTTCCATTTCTTGGATGTCCTGTGAATTCATTTCTTCCTCCACAGGCTGAGCCATGTTTCCAAGCGTCTTTGTTGGGTGGGTCGCCTATGTTTTGGTTATATTCCCAACCGAACCACAGTAGGCTAAACTGGTTTTATGGCAGGCTTATTACAAAATAAACAGTAATTAATTTGAGGTTTATAAAACAGACAGTAATACATTTTAGTTGCAGCACATTTGAAGCAGCTGTCGGCCTACATTGGATTTAACACAAGAGGGAGCATTTGGACAAATATCGGCAAAGACCGATATGATGAGGCCGATACCGATATGGACCGATAAGTGAAAAATGGCCCAAAAACGGTCGATATATCGGCCAAACCAATATATCGGTCGACCTCTAGTTCATAATACTGAGAAGTTTCCTCAGCATCCTCCTCTCCGACACCTCCACCAGTGACTCCAGTTCCATCCCCAGGACAGACCCTGATTTCCTGATGAGTTGTTGAGGCTGTTGGCATCAGCTGCTTTCATCCCGCTGCCCCAGCACACCACAGTGTGATAAAGTATCTGCAGTATGGTTCTGCAGACACTGAAAGACCTGAGTCTTTCAAAACAACATTCGATGACAGGTTGACTTTGGCAGGCTGCTGCCTGTGACAGCACCGGAAGTGTGTCATTCCTGACTTTACCAAGCCTTTTATTTAGTTCTTCTGATATTCTGAGTTTTTTTATTCTTGCCTAGACTTCTCTACTTATCACCTGACCTCTGCCTGTTTGCTTGAATAAAATCCTTTCTTCACCTAAACATCCATCTGCCGTATGGTGACTAGATTAATGATGGCCAATGAATATACTTAATATAATTTACAACATACTATTACAGAGAAACTACTGTGGGGAAAACGAGAGGACTCTGTCCACAGTGTGTTCAACATGTCTGCTACAGAGGGAAATGACATTATGCGGGGGGACTTGCGGTTCCCGGTGCTCTCGGAAACGGCGTTTCTCTCTGAGCCGTGCTGACGGGGACTCGGAGCTTGCGAGTTTTTTGGCGCGGTCCTCATCGGAAGTTGGAATTACAAGTTACGGCCTCTGTACTGACGTCTTTTCTAGTTTTTTGTTTGTTTGTTTTGTTTGTGGAGTGTGGTGGCTGGGTCGAGTGGGTTTGGGTTTTGGTGGATTTATGGATGAGTGTAGTGGTGGTGGGGGAGAGGACGAGGCATTTAGGGAACAACTGGATAGCCAGTGGATTAACTCTAGGACGAGTGCTAACCAGAAGCAGGGACAGGGGAAAAGATCTTTTAGAATCGGATGAGAATGAGGGAGACAGGGTTGTGAGAAGGAGAGTGTGGCAGGAGGATGAATTAAAAGTAGTTGTAAGGTTCAAGGAAGGGTATGACATTGGTAAAGTTGGTTTGATTTCTTTAACAAATGGATTGAAGAAGGCGTTGGGAGAAATAGAGAGGGCATATCCAGTGTGGGGTGGGAGACTGTTCATCCAGTGTAAAAATAGTGGCCAGAGGGATAAGGCGCTGAAATTACAGTCAATTTGCAAGTTGGATGTGAGCGAGGTTAGGGTGTTTGGAGAGCGGGGAGCGAAAGGGGTTATATCAGGGATTCCCCTGGGCGAAAAATTGGATGAGCTTAAGAAAGCCATTAAAGGAGGGACGGTATTGAGCTTGAAAAGATTACAAGCAAAACGAAATGGTGAAAAGGTGGACAGCACGACTGTTCTCCTGGAGTTTAAGGAGAGAGTGCTACCGGAGAGAGTAATGGTGGGATACATGAGTTTTTATGTGCGAGAATATGTCCCTCCTCCAGTCAGGTGCTACAAATGTCAGAGATATGGGCACATAGCAAAAGTCTGTAAAAGTAAGCCGCGATGTGGGAAGTGTGGAGGTGAGCATGAATACGGACAATGTGGGGATAGTGAAATCAGGAAGTGCTGTAACTGTGGGGGGGACCATGCGGCAGCGTATGGTGGATGCCCAGTCAGGAAAAAGGCAGTAGTAATTCAACAGGTGCGATCCTTTAGGAACCTGTCTTACGCTGAAGCGGTTAAGGTCGTTCACAGTGAGGGGAAAGAGGGAAGTCAGAAGGAAGCGCGTGTGCAGGGTATGTTAAAAGGATCAGAAGGAAAGAGTAAGGGGGAGGTGATATCCCCTGAGAAATTGATACTGTTTATAGCATATGTGGTTAACTGCTCTGACGATTTGAATAGCAAGACAGATAAAATTAAGATGATAGGTAAAGCTGCTTCCAAATTCCTTAATATAGGGAACGTATCTTGGGAAAGAATACAAGCAGCATTGGCTCAGAGTGAGATGAATGAACAGTCACAACCATTACTGTAATGCCTTTTTTAATATTCCAGTGGAACGCTAGGAGTCTTGTGGCAAATGGACAGGAGTTAAAAGGATTCTTACAGGATATGGAGCATAAGCCAGACATTATATGCATACAAGAAACATGGTTGAAGCCGTCGCTGGAATTTGTTATAAAAGGGTATACAAGTGTGAGAAGAGACGGGGGGAAGGTAATGAAGGTGGATGTGCTACATTTGTGAGAAGGGGGATACAGTATAGAGAGTTGAAGAAGGGTGATGAACAAGAATACATCATAGTAGAAGTATGGACAGGAATGGGCAGTGTTAAGGTCATAAACTTCTATAATCCATGCAGGCAGCTGAAGGTGGAGCAGCTAGAGGAAATCTGGGAAAATGTAGATGGTAAGGTGATATGGTGTGGGGATTTTAATGCACATAGTGCAATCTGGGGAAATAGGGATGACCATAATGGTAGGGTGGTGGAAAGTTTCATGGAGGACAGGGGGCTGGTGTGTCTCAATGATGGAACAGGCACAAGGATAGATGTGGTGAGGGGCTCAGACACAGCGATAGACGTAACCATAGTCACAAGTGCATTAGCACATAAATTTAGTTGGCAGGTGCACACGGAAAGTGGTATAGGTAGTGACAACTTCCCTATAATGGTCAGTGCGGTTCTGGAGGTGGAGAGGGTAGATGAAGTAAGAGATGGGAAGTGGGTCTTAGGAAAAGCAGACTGGGACAAATTTGGGGAGTTAAGTGATCAAGGGCTGGTAAATATTGATACGCGACAAAGTGTTGAAGGGTTATGCCTTAGTATTTGTGGCAGTATTATACGGTAGGAGCGGCACAAAGGGCTATTCCTATGACAAAGCCAAAAGGCCTGACTAAAATAGTGCCATGGTGGACTAAGGAATGCAGTGAAGCCATTAAACAAAGAAACAAGGCTTTTAGAATTTTAAAAAAGACACATAATTACCAGTGTCTGATAGAGTATAAGAGGTTTCAAGCCCAGGTAAGAGTGATTAAGAGGACAAAGAAGGAGTATTGGAGACAGTTCTGCAGTTCTCTTGGGTGCACAACTCCTATTGAACAAGTGTGGGGAATGATTAAGAAGATGAGGGGTAACAGAAGGGAATATGAATACCCAGTACTGGTGGAAGAAGGGAAGGTTATGATAAACAGTAAAGACAAGGCAGAGGCAATTGTGAAGACCTTAGTTAAAGTACATAGTTCAGGAAACCTAAGCCTGGAGGAGGTAAGGGCTAGACAGAGTACAATGGCAAAATATGAAATGCAGGAGAATGTAGGGGAAGAAGGAGTGTTGAATGGGTTATTTACACTTCAGGAACTAAACAGTGCTCTGCAGAAGGTAGGTAGGTCTACTCCAGGAAGGGATAGAATATGTTATTCTATGCTAGAACACCTGAGTGATGAGGGTAAAGGAGTATTGCTTCAATTATATAATAAGGTTTGGGAAGAGGGAGTACTCCCCCAATCATGGAAGGAGTCTATCATTATTCCAATACGGAAACCTGGAAAGGACCCTAAAAATCCTGGCAGTTATAGGCCAATAGCATTGACTTCCCAGATGGGGAAAACACTTGAAAGAATGGTCAATGATAGAATGGTATATTTCCTAGAGACCAGAGGGTTGATACAGAACTATCAGTCAGGTTTTAGGAAAGGCAGACGCACAATGGACCCAACAATAGCATTGGAGGATGTCATAAGAAAGGCACAAGTCAATAAAGAGACTGTTGTAGCAGTGTACTTTGACACTGAGAAGGCGTATGATATGTTGTGGAAGGAGGGATTGCTTATTAAACTGTCTCAGCTTGGTATAAGAGGCAGAATATGGCAATGGGTTAGAAATTTCCTATCAGACAGGAAAATCAAAGTTAGAATCAATGGTGCTTTTAGCAATGAATATGAGGTTGATAATGGAACCCCACAAGGTAGCATAATAAGCCCATTATTGTTTACAGTAATGATAAATGATGTTTTAAGAATATAGACAAGTCCATAGATGTTGCTTTGTTTGCTGATGATGGTGCTATGTGGAAAAGAGGAAGGAACATAGATCATATTGTACAGAAAATGCAGCAAGCAGTGGATACGGTACAAAAATGGGCTCTTGAATGGGGCTTTAGGATATCTGTGGAAAAGACAAAAGTTATGTTCTTCACAAGGAGAGCAATACATCAGGATTCGAAAGTAACAATGGGGGGTAAAGAGTTGGAGAGGGTGAACCACTTTAAGTACCTTGGTATACATTTTGATAAACTGTTAACCTGGGCAGTGCACATCCAGAAAATTATAGAAAAGTGTAAAAGAGTATTAAATGTTATGCGATGTCTGAAAGGTATAGAGTGGGGGGCTGATAGGCAGGCATTGAAGTCCGTTTATACAGGGTTAATAAGGTCAGTGATTGATTATGGGTGCATTGTGTATAGGTCTGCTGCTGAGTCTACACTAAAGAAGCTAGACATTGTACAGTATCGAGCCCTACGACTGTGTATGGGAGCTATGAAAACCTCACCTGTGGTAGCCTTACAAGTGGAGTTGGGGGAGATGCCTTTACACCTGCGGAGAGATCAGTTGTCACTGGTATACTGGGCTAATCTTAAGGGTCACCAGGAGGGTCACATAGGCCTAAATACACTGATGAACTGTCAAGAGAGAGGAAATGAGAGAGTCAGAAGCTTTGGTTGGATTATTGAAGAGAAGGCAAGAGAAATGGAGATCAACAACCTAAACGTTTGTCCTACAGTATCATATTCTGCAGTTCCGTTGTGGACCTTAGAGATGCCTACAGTTGACCTAGGCCTCCTGGAGGCAAGAGAGGAGATAGAAGTAGACAAATTTTATGTTGCATGTAGGGCTGCAACTAACGATTATTTTGATAATCGATTAATCTGTCGATTATTTTTTCGATTAATCGATTATTAATCGGATAAAAAGGGAAAAAAAGCAAAATTTGATTTCCAGCATTTTATTTAATTAACCAAACTGTCTTTGTTCAAAAGTTGTTTCCAACTCATGAAAAAATTAAATGTATGCTACATTGAGTACAAAAAAAAATAAATAAAAATTTTGTAGCAGCTGAATTAATGTAAAGAAAATAAAATCACATAAAACATAAAATCTTTTTTATATAGTGCAACCACCATTTCTTTATATTGTTTTGTCAAACAAAATCCTACTGAAGTCTTGAATTTTAAGATGGTGAACAGTTTAAATAACTGTAATGAAAAACAAAGACTATCTGTTTTTATACAGTGCAGAGAGCATTTCTTTACATGTTCTGAAACAAAAACCTGTCTCCACCTTGAAATGAGCTGATCAACAATTAAATAAATAAATAAACTTAATAAAACTCAAACAGATTTTAACAGGCTTTTCCTATTCATCAAATGGCTCTTCAACAACAGGCCACGGAGGTAGAACTATGGAGGAAGGGTTCTGCAAGAATACAGTCACTTGCACTCACTCACAATGAACTTTGCATTGCAATGCAAAAATGTTAACATGTCCACATGCTCTGGGCTGAGACTGGCTCTCCTCTTGGAAGCTATGTTGCCTGCTGCAGAGAAGAGGCGCTCTGATGGTGTTGAGGTGCAAGGGATGCACAAGTAGGACTTAGCTAACCTAGCCAAGGTGGGATATCTGTTCTCGTTAGCCTTCCATCAATGTAATGGATTTTCTTCCTTGGCAAGGGGCTTCTCTCCAAAGTATGTGAGGACTTCGTTCCTCACTTGGCTGTTGAGATCCTCAGCTTCCCCCTCTCTCTGATCTTCCTCACTGCTGGTTCCAGAATCGAGCAGTGAATCAAGAGTTGTAGGTCCTGAAGCAGCTTTAGTAATGGTGGAGGTGGCACTGGCTTGGTCATGGACATTCTCATGCTGCTGCTGAGGTTCTATCTCCCGACTTACTCCGAGTGCATGTGTTTGTATTTTGTTTTGCACGTTAAAGACTTGTTCAGGAGTCAGAAACTTCAATTTTCTGAACCTCGGGTCCAGTGCAGAGGAGAGGATCACCGTGCTTGGTACTGTCTCTGAGAAAGTAATGTCATTTTTCCATCGCTGTTGAAGCTGCTCTGTAGCAGTCACTTGGAAAGCCTGTACTGCTGCTGACTCAAATGCAGCACTCTGGGTGGACTTCACTAGCCCCTGCACAAGTGGAGGTACTGTAGAGATTGTGGTATATTTATCCCCACTCATAAACACAGTGGCACATTCAAATGGTTTAAGGGCTGTGGAAAGCTCTTCAAGCAGGCCCCACTGGTCAGCTTTTAAGTCAAGGTACTGTTTGTCCCTCTGTGTGACAGTTGAGTCGCACAGTGTTGGAGTTACAGGCCACCTTTGCTCAAGCAGTCGACTAACCATATAGTATGTGCTGTTCCATCTCGTGCTTATATCCTGAACCAGCTTGTGTTCAGGTGTACCCATTTGTTGCTGTTTTTGTCTCCGCTTGTTGGATGCTAGCTCACTTTTTTTAAAGTGTTCCACAAGACATCTTGCAGCCCCAATAGCTTTGTCAATGCTTGAGTGCTTCAATGCAGAATTGATCACCAGTTGCAAGGTGTGACCAGTGCAGCGGACAGAGGACCACCCATGCTTCTCCTCCAGTGTTTTTGCCGCAGCCACAATATTGGCGCCATTGTCATGCACAATGGCGATAATCTTGCCAAGAGGAATTTCAAACCTGGCTACTACCTCCTCCAACCACTCTGCAATGTTCGATGCTGTATGTCTGTCCTCCAGTGGCATGGTGGTGAGGCAGACTGACTTCATGTCCCAGTCATCTCCTATGTAATGGCATGTAATGCCAAGGTAGGCTTCAGTGGCTACACTTGTCCATATATCAGCGGTGAGAGCAATTTTGCTGTTGGTGGCCTTTATGGCACTCTTCACACCCTGGAATGTATCCTGGTATTTCTTCTCCATCAGTCTGGTGAAGTAGGTCCTTGAGGGAAGAGTGTAACCAGGGTTGAAGGTGTTTAGCATTTTTCTGAATCCTTCATCCTCTACCATTGATAGTGGCCTCATGTCTGTAACCAGCATATTCAGGATACCATCAGTGAGAACAGCTGATTGCTGTGGTGTGCAGATCTTCCTCAAAACATAGTCATGAATGCTGGGCTGTTTTTTTCTGAGGTGAGACAGAAAGTGTAATATGAGTATGCATAGAAGCACAGTGAGTAAAATATACAATATCTTTTTTAGTTAATAAGGCAAAATGAATTTAAATAAATGGATATTGGGTAATGCTGCCATGTGCTGACAATAAAAGGGAAATGTAATTAATATATTTGACCAGATATTGCTCAAGTTTCTGTTATGAAGAAATGAAGGATTCGCGTTAAACTGTCCCTGAATAATTGCATAAAATTATCCAAAACCTTCACAAAGTCATGTTATCCACCTGTGTCTCTGACTTAATTTCAGCTAAGGCCAAAAAAAAAAAAAAAAAAAAAGATAGTGTGCATCAGGTAACACGAAATACTAAAATAAGGTCGGTAGGTAGGAAAAAGTTTTTTTTTCTTAATTTTTTTTTATTTTGTTAGAAAAAATTAACACAAGTAAACATCTTACAAAATAGTATTTTGGCACAGAATCCTTTATACCACACATCATAATTAAAAGTGTTTTAAATCTTTAAACAAATAAAAAAAAAAATATCGCGAGAGTTCGAGTTATGATCTACGGAAGCGTATTGCTGCCACACTCAAAAAAAATTGGCTTGTTAACAAAGTTATCACGTTTTTACAATATATTTATCATGTAATAACATAACATCACGTAATTTCATGATACGAAATTATCACGTTATTTCATGATAATTTCATGTAATAACGTGAAAACACCTTATCAAGAAATAACGTGAAAATAACATCCTAGGCTAGGCTACTTCCATTAAAAGCAGACGGCCTCGCCTAGCCTACTGTAGAACTTGGGTCAAGCAAAAACACCGAGCAAAAACATGGCTGAATCCTGAATGACTCCTATTTGTATAAATAGGGGACTACATAGGCGGCAAAATGTAGTGTTTTTCCCTGCCATGGAAGTGCACTTGTATACTGAAGAGGAAGCAATTTGCATTACAGCCTTGAATGAGGATTCAAAATGGCGCCTCGGCTCAGTTTTCCTTCCTCCTTCAGTATACAAGTGCGCTTCCATGTTTATGCAGGAGGGCTGATAGAAGTGGCGAAACATTTTACTTTTTATCGTTTCTTTCACAACTTGAATGCGTTGAAACAAAAAATTATGACAAACTAACACCGCTTACACTAAAATATCGAGGGAAATTTGTAATAAAAACTTTACGGTCAGCAATTTCGACGCGGAAATTCTCGATCGGTCGGGTTACCGGAAACACACTTTTTTTTTTTTGGCCTAATTATTGTCAAATATATCTACAGTTTCCGGCAGATTTGTGTCCATTTTGATGGACAAACGCATGATTTCAGGCCAATTTAAAAATAAACTTAATGGACAGAAATGCTCTCTGTCTGTTTTCTCCAGTTTTGTTGATGGATGTGATACGTTAACTTACTACGAACTTACCGTGAATCTCCTTCACCCATGGCTCCAACGTGCTTCCTCTTCAGGTGCTCATTCAGCGATGTTGTGCTTCCGTGCCATGCGAGATCAGCTCTTCACATTTTACACCTAACGCTGTTCTTTGAAGGTGTTAATGTAAAGTGCTCCCATACTTTTGACGACTTGGGTCGGACATTTTTCTCTCTACTAACGTTAGCCTCTTCCGCCATTTTTCAAACGCTTCTTCCAGGTGAGCTACACAAAGCACGGCACTGGTTCGCTTCTCCTGCTTCTTCTTTTACGGCGGTCGGTATCCAGCTTAATGGTGCTTTACTGCCCCCACATTAGGGAGTAGCAACTGCACTTATGTGTATGATAACGTAGACCCAACTAATCGACTATTAAATTAGTTGCCAACTATTTTAATAATCGATTTTAATCGATTTAATCGATTAGTTGTTGCAGCCCTAGTTTCATGGTATATTCAGAGCCGGTATGGGGATAGATCTATTATACATACAGATGCATCTAAGAGAGAGGATAGTCAAGTAGGGGCTGCATTTGACATCCCTACGATAAAAGTTGCTGTTATGAAAAGACTGAGCGACAACTTGGCTGTATACACAGCGGAACTAGTGGCTATTTTATTAGCTCTATCCTGGGTGGAAAGTAATAGGTTAAGGCCACTGAATATTGTTATTGCCTCAGATTCAACTTCAGCATTGTACAGTATTAAGAATGTACAATTACAGTCTAGACGAGATATTGTAATAGAAATAGTCCAACTGGTCAGCAGTCTGCAGAGGTCAGGAGTCAGAGTAACACTCTTGTGGGTGCCAGCGCATATTGGAGTGGTAGGGAATGAGCTAGCAGACCAGCATGCCAAGGAAGCTGCAGATCGACCGAGTGTAGACATGAACATTAAGTACAGTAAGTCAGAAATTAAGAGCATTATTAAAGATAAACTGAGGCAAAAGTGGCAGGATCTGTGGGACAGTGGGCAAACTGGTAGACACCTTTATAGTATCCAGAAGACAGTGGGGTGGGGCAGAATGACGTACAGAGGCACTCAGGAAGAAGACATGGTTTCAAGAATGAGGGTAGGCCACACAGGATTGAACAGCACATTGTTTTTAATGAAGAAACATGTAGATGGCAACTGTAGTACCTGTAAAACCCTAGAAACCACTGAGCATGTCATTGAATCCTGTGTAAAATATCAGAGTATTTATTTATTTTTTATTTATTTATTTATTGACTGTGCAATACTTTCTTCACTGGACTTTTTATTGTGACAATTGAGAAGCATCCCCCCTATCATGGCTGACACTTGCTATTTGTTCACTTGTTATTTGTTCACTTAATGTTTCCCTTTAATAACTTTCTTTGCACCATACCAGAAGTTTTTGCTCTTTGTTGAATTAGTGTAATTTAGTGTTGATTTAGTGTAATGTTGATCTAGTGTAATTTCTTCCCTCTCTGTATCTTAATATGTGTTTTTTGTACATTTGTGTAAGCTACTTGACATTTTAATTTCCCTTTGGGGATCAATAAAGTTACTCTACTCTACTCTACAAGAGCTACTCAGAGGCCTTGAAGGAGAGAAAGATAAAGTGCCCCTAAGGCTTAAAGAACTACTCCAAAGGCAATCAGGAGAGTCATGTTTTAGTCACTTATTCCATTTCGTACGGGAAACTGGAATTCTTTGGAGAATATAGTCTACAACCCCCTTCCTTCCTTTTTTTTTTTTTTTTTAAGTCTAGAGTAGGTATAGCTAATCCAGACCCACACTCCATTTCAGAAGGTGGCGGTAATGCACACCAGTCGTTGCTTGCCAACCGCCAATAAAAAAAAAAGAAGAAGAAGAAATGATATCCTGTGATGGTGGTCACATGGTATTGGGGCAAACCATGTTTGAGTTGCAGGGGGGAGTTCTGTTCGTAACAGAGCTGACAGAGGTTTCACAGACATTAATAAAGATATTTAAATGAGAAAATCAATTGAAATCATATTTTTCTTGAGGATTGAGACTTTTGAAAGAAATAAAACAGTTGCTGTTGACTTTAATGGTCTTTATTCATTATTGTGAAAATAAGACTCTCTCGACTTAAACGCAGACGGAGCAAAACCGGTCAATTTCGGAACATCGTGACAAATTTCAAGTGTAATGAAGCAGAGGATGGACATAATGTTTGTGTGATATGATAACATTCTTTTCATTAATCGATCAAATCTGATATTTTTGAAGAAGATAATTAGAATAAATATAATTCTCATCAAAGGACATGGAATGTGTCCTGAATGATAGAATGACTCTTGTGTTTCTCCATGAAATGATTGGACAGCCGCCAAACACTGACTCAGTTTGAAGCAGGAGTTGAGACACAAAAGAACCCTGGAAATGTATTTGTACACAGTACAAGGAATTGTTGTTTGTATAAAGTTTTTTGCGTGCAAGTTTTAACCTGTTTTTTAGCTCATCGGGCCTCAGGCCAGGCCGGGTGACATGCAATCACGCGTTGTCTGTCCGTCATCGTCCGTCCACAATTTACAAAAATCGTTACTCCTCCTACAGGATTAATCGGATTTCAGTCAAACTCACATACAGTGTTCCCCAGGTGGGTGTGCATAAAAGTTGTCAAGATGGTGGTGCCACCTGTCATATTTACAATTTTATGGGCATCTTGGCCGGTCTGAGCTCCAGCCTCATTCAGGCTATTTGTAATGTCTGTTTTTAATGACTAATGTCTGAGTATTTTAAGCATTTTATAATATGGTTGGTAGGGATGCACCGATACCAGTATTGGGCAGATACTTCGTTAAAATACTCGTACTCGTACATAAATCGCTGATACCATGCACCGGTACCACTCAACAGTGGACTAGGCCTATTTCACCACATCAAAATTACCGTATTTTCTGGACTATAGAGCGCACCTGTATATAAGCCGCATCCGCTCTATTTTTAAAAAAAAATTAAAAAAAAGATATACAAGCCGCACCGGGCTATAAGCCGCAGATCTCTATGTTGAAAAATTAGATATTTACTGCATGTACAGAACGATTTTGTACTGTAAATGTACATGTATGTACCTGAACAGATTCTTTCCGAACAGTGCCTTTTAACACGGCAGCAACTTTGCTGATTAAAACGGAACAGAACCAAGAGAAAATAACCGGTATTTATTTACCTTCATTTCTCCTGTGTTTGAAACCACAAGTCACTTTAATCATCTTCGCTGGATTTGAAAATAATTACCAGTTAGTAATTTGTCATGCATGTTCTATCTGCTAAAGATCTGCTAATTCTTCTTTGCATTGATTTTTCGTCTATCTTATTTTTGATTCTACTTCCGGTTAGAGCGCCCCTAGCGGTGGAAGAAAAATCCACAGAATAGCCGTACCTTTGTATAAGCCGCATGGTTCAAAACCTAGGAAAAAAGTAGCGGCTTATAGTCCAGAAAATACGGTAGGCGGATGTGATTGTCCTGTGCGACTTCGATCTCTAGGGGAAGACAACGAGCTGGAAACTTGGCTTCGGAGATTCTGTTTGCAAGCTAGTGTGAAACTGAAAGTATCAGACCATGGACCACGTTTTTCAGTGAGAAGAGTAAGCAATGTCAGCAATTTGGGAATACTTTAAGATAAAAGACGATGACAGGAGTAAGGCAGATTGTAAGATCTGTACTGCTGCGGTGTCGAGGGGCGGAAAGGAAAGTGCATCGTTTAACACTAGCAATTTGATTAAACATCTGAAGACGCACCACAGTGCTAAGCACACAGAATTTGTTAATGCTAGTGCAAGACCGCAGCAACCAACCTTAATGCAAGTCTTTCAAAAGTGAGAGAAAATGTCAAAAGACAGCTCACGGGCCATAAAAATAACAGAGGCTCTTACTCACTTTATAGCGCTCGATGACCAGCCACTTTCAGTGGTTGATAATGCTGGATTTCGCCGTCTTCTTTATGTGTTAGAACCACGATATGAAATTCCCAGTTGCCCCTACATAACAGATGTAATGTTGCCAAAGGTGTATGATGCCGTGAAAAAACACGTTCGGTCCCTGGTGCATGATGTTGCAGCATTAAGTTTCACAACTGATATATGGACTAGTAGTGTCTGCCCAATGTCTCTCCTCAGTTTAACAGCTCAGTGGATAGATGATGCGTTTATGCTTCACCACATCACTTTACAAGCTAAGCCATTTCGGGACTCTCACACTAGCCAAGCAGTAGCTAATGTATTCGAAGACATGCTACAGATCTGGGGCATCTCAAAAAGCTCCGTCCACGTTGTGCTCAGAGATGACGCAAAAAATATGATTAAGGCTATGGCTGATGCTGGACTTCCGAGCCTGTCATGTACTGCTCACACTCTTCAGCTGGTGGTTCACGAGGGCCTCCTGTCACACAGAAGTGTCGCGGATGCTGTGGCAGTGGGTCGCAGAATAGTTGGGCATTTCAAACATTCTGCTTTAGCCTACTCCCTCCTCGAAGACATCCAGTTACAGATCAGTCAGCCCACAAAGCGTCTCCAGCAAGACGTACAAACTCGCTGGAATAGCACGTTTTATATGATCCAGTCCCTGGTCGAACAGAAATGGGCGCTTGGAATATATACGTCTGAATACGATCTCCCTGACAATCTCACGGCTAACCAGTGGACACTAGGGCTGGGTATCACCAGATACCTCACGATACGATACTATGGCGATATTTTGCCCACGATAACGATAATATCACGGTACAGCGATTCTGTGATAATCAATATATTGCAAGAAATTTCAACCACATCACAATATCTGTGTCACTGAAGAAAATCAGAATTTATTGACCACTGTAAAATTACATTTCACATCCATAACTACACACTCTTGCCAGACATATATTTGTCTCTATTCCACTGCTGGCAAAACCAAGAGTTGCTTCACTACAACATACAGAAAATTCCCATTTCTGTGCTAGTGTTATCAACTTTTCTGTAAGCATGGACACATCAGTGCTGCTTAACAAGCAGAATCAAATTGTTTTATGAAAACCTAAAACTTGCACTGCAGACTGCACAGACATTTCAGTGCTAACACTAATATCAATTTGTTCGTTGTAAACTTGAGAACATATACCGGAGAACATTTAACTTGAGCTTATTTTGCAGGAACAACACACTGTCTGAAACACATTGAAAAGTGCAGTGTGCAGCTTAGTCTCCTACTGCGCATGCGCGAAGCCTACTGCGCATGCGCAGAACACATGAATTAGCAAGTTCTCATACAGACCGGTTTATTATTCAAAACAAGGCATTACAAATTATTTGACTCGGCCAAAGACTCGACCAATACGCACAAAACATAAAAATCGGCAAATGCGTGAAATACTCACCGATTTTCTATCAGCCCAGCTGATCGGTAGGACAAAACTACTGTTGAATTTTCCCACCCTCCTGGATTTCGCGCATGCGCAGTAGGCTTGGTAGGACAAATCCAAGAGGTAGGATAACTTTACAGAACACCGGCTCACTGTTTTTTTTTCTCCTTTCCTTTGGAATCCAAAGTGCCTCCAAACATCTGCCTTAAAATTCGGCAGTGTCTCTAAGTTTACGTTAACAGCCATGCTTGCTTGTTTTTTTTCCTCACTGCAACCGCCGGGGAAAAAAGAGAAGACGAAGAGTGCCTTGCAGTGAGGGAGCGGCACAGCGACACCTCGCGGAGCGGAGGTGCGGAAGTCATACTGGATTTACAACCCGTCTGAAACATGATTTATTATTTGAAAAAATATCGATATTCAAATTTTGATTATCGATATTGAATCAGAAGACAAAGTATCGCGATATATCGCTGTATCGATATTTTTGCACACCCCTAGTGGACACTGTTGGAGAAGACGGCATCTGTTATGGGTCCATTTGAGGAGTTGACGCACAAAGTTAGTTCTTCGGATGCTATGGCAGCAGACGTGATTCCTGCGATCACTGTGCTGCTAAAATTTCTATCTCGAAAGACCGAGGAGGACCACGGAATCAAAACTATGAAGGGAATGTTAGCTGCAGCTGTCAAGAAGCGATTAACCGATGCGGAAGGAAATCCTCTCTACAGCCTCGCAACTTTACTCGATCCGAGGTAGGCCAGTGTGCGTGTGTGTGTTTGAGTGTGTAAGTGAGCGAGAGATGAACGCTTAATAGGATTCCATGCAACTTGGATGTGATTTATTGTGGAATTGGCAAACGGTCACATATTGACTCTATATTTTGTTTTGTTTAGGTATAAATGTGTGTTTTTTTTTCAAACACCAACACTGCTGCAAATGCCAAGGCGATGCTGATGATTGAGCTGCAGAGGATGACAAGCAGGAGGATCACAACCAGCATGAGCCACCTACCAGAAAGTCACGCAGGGAACAGGCCAGCAGCAGTTTAGACAGTATATTTGATGAAATTGTTAATGAGCAAGCATCAGCAGCACTGACCCCAGCCGCTGTAGGTCTTACTGCACAATTGGAGACATACCTTGGAGAGGCCCCGTTGGCCCGTGAGGACAAACCTCTGCAATACTGGGAGGTTAATAAAGTGCGGTTCCCTTCTCTGGCCAAAATGGCATGCAGATACCTCTCAGCGCCATGCAGCAGTGTTGACAGTGAACGGCTGTTTAGCTCAGTGTCTCATATTGTGAATGAAAGCAGAAACAGACTATCACCTGATCATGCAGAGATGATTCTGTTCATCAAAAACAATCTGCGTCTCACTTTCCCCAAAAATACAGCCTAGTACAGAGGCTGCAAAACTGTGTGGTGATAGTCATTTGACAACACTGTGTTCATATCTTTAACTAAAACACAGAAATAGTGTCACATGTAAAGTGATTGTTTGCTTGAAAGCAGGAGACTGTTTTGATACTTTGCTTTGAAACGTGCTAACTGAGTAATAGATGTGCTCACTTTTTGTTTAGTTGGCTGTGTTAACTAGGCCTATGCAGCACATAATCCTTTTCTGGTTATATTTACAATTTGTCTAATGTGATGACATTGACTTACTGAAGGCTTTTTTGTTAAAAGTCAGAATGATCGGTTTATTTTTGGCTTGGAATAGCCTTCTGTTAATACTTTTTTGTATTTTAGCCTTATAATAGGCTTGTCATAATCTGCTGAAGAGGAAAATAAAACCTGCCTCCAAATTATTTGCTTTTTCATGGAAATCCAATCTAAGAAATATCGGTATCGGTACTCGGTATCGGCAAGTACACATACAAAAGTACTCGTATCGGTTTGTAAAAAAGTGGTATCGGTGCATCCCTAATGGTTGGTTGAAATGCTCAGCCTTGCCTTTTATTTGTCTATATGATTTAATTTGTTGCTTATTACTCAAATTTAATTAAGACATAGAGAGGTTGTGTTAATTCAAACTCGACATACAGTCATCCATATCCACTCCATATTATATTAGCATGTACACTTCCCTTAATTTGTGTCTGTGATAATATCTGTGTTGTAGAATGATGGAGGGAAAGGGATCAGACTCACCAGAACCCAGCTGTGTGTCCATGAAGAGTGACCGGTCAATGGGACGCCCAATTCACTTCAGAGACAGAGACAGTCCTGCTGATCTGAGGTCAGTATAGTGAGGTGTTTTACAGCACTGTTCCACCTGATCAAACTCACTGGTGTCATTGTGAAGCCCTTCATGAGCTTTATCAGGTGTTGAAGCAGTAAAACACTAAACTGTGCAGTGCTGCAGCTCTCGGACTGGCAGTGAGGAAAACTGCTGGAAGAGTTCAGTTCAGCCTGCAGTCCCTGAGCTGGAGGGTCTGTGGTGCGACATGAGAACATTTACACCCGAGACATTAATCACTATATCACTATTTCATTCATTCATTCATTCATTCATTCATTCAAACATTTGTTTCTAAATGTGTGTGTGTCAGTGAGGAAATCCTGAACTCAGTGCATTGTGTTAAGAGGAGAGTGTTAAATATCTGTCTCTGTATGAGTGTGTGTTGTACAGCTATGATACATATAGTCCATATTACGGCATGTGTTTTGTTTGTTCACAGACCACAAAAGAAGAAATCAAACATCAGCAGAAAGCGGCTGGAGTCCATATTCAAGGTGTGTGTGTACAGTTTTATCCACATACAGCAGCATTATGGGTAATCAGATGCAATTTCAGTTGTAACTGACTTTTCTTCTTTTCCTAAAATAAATCCTCTCTCACTGTGTAACATTATAATATTGGGATCTGTTCCTGTGTGTTTCTCACCAGGAGCTGGAACACAAAGTCATCAGTGTGATCCAGAAGGAGCTGAAGAGGTTTAAGAAGCTCCTGAGTCCAGATTCCCCAGCATGCTCCGAGAGGGAGGTGGAGGATGAGGAGGATCAGAGCAGTGTCAGAGAGGGAGTGCTGAAGATCACACTGCACTTCCTGAAGAACATGAACCACACAGATCTCGCTCACGCACTGCGCTACAGTAAGAGCTCTGAGTCATGACTTTATTTTATCTACTTCAGTTTGGTTCATATTTAAATACATCATATTAAATTTATCAAGCTGAATAAGTCAGTGAGATTAGAACTCTGAAATTAGTTTTATTTTACAATGTCTATATTTTCCATCTAAATTCTATACATTAATCAGGAACGCACATCAATATTTAATTTATATTGTTCTCAGTGATTTTGCATGAAAAGATGTTATTACTTTGTTTCTCAGAACACGTCTCTGTGTATCGGCAAAAGCTGAAATCCAACCTGAGAGAGAAGTTTAAAAGAGTTAATGAAGGAATCTCACAGCATGGAAGCTCAGCTCTTCTGAATGAGATCTACACAGAGCTCTACATCACAGAGGGTTGGAGTGGAGATGTCAATAAAGAACATGAGGTGAGACAGATTGAGACGGCGTCCAGGAGACCAGCAACACAGGAGACACCCATCAAATGTAAGGATCTCTTTAAAGACACGTCCATCAGAAGTGTGCTGACTAAAGGAGTTGCTGGAATTGGAAAAACAGTCTCTGTGCAGAAGTTCATTCTGGACTGGACTGAAGAAGAGAATCAGGACGTCACCTTCATGTTCCCACTTCCCTTTAGAGAGCTGAATCTGATGAAGGAGAGAAATCTCAGTCTGATGAATCTTCTTTATCACTTTTTCCCAGAAATGAAAGAATTACGATTCATAGACTGTGATATGAACAAAGTCCTGTTGATCTTTGATGGTCTGGATGAGTGTCGACTTCCTCTAAATTTCCAGAACAATGAGAGATTGTGTGATGTGACAGAGTCGGCCTCAGTGGATGTGCTGCTGACAAACCTCGTCAAGGGGAATCTGCTTCCCTCTGCTCTCCTCTGGATAACCTCTCGACCAGCAGCAGCCAATCAGATCCCTCCTGAGTGTGTAGACCAGGTAACAGAGGTACGAGGGTTCAGTGATCCTCAGAAAGAGGAGTACTTCAGGAAGAGGATCAGTGATCAGAGCCTGGCCAATAAAATCATCACACACATGAAGTCTTCAAGAAGCCTCTACATCATGTGCCACATCTCAGTCTTCTGCTGGATCTCAGCCACTGTTCTCGAGAGAATGTTGGGTGAAGCAGAGAGTGGAGAGATCCCCAAGACTCTGACTCAAATGTTCACACACTTCCTGATCTTTCAGATCAAACACAAGGACCAAAAGTACCATCAGAAATGTGAGCCTGATCCTCAGCAGACCAGAGCGAGTATCCTGGCACTGGGAAAACTGGCTTTCCAACAGCTGGAGAAAGGAAACCTGATCTTCTATGAGGAAGACCTGAGAGAGTGTGGCATTGATGTGAGAGAAGTGTCAGTGTACTCAGGAGTGTGTACCCAAATCTTCCGAGAGGAGTTTGGGCTTCACCTGGGGAAGGTGTTCAGCTTCGTACATCTGAGTGTTCAGGAGTTTCTGGCTGCTTTATACGTCTTTCTCTGTTTTATTTGTAGAAAGAGAAATGTGCTCATGGAACAAACGACTGGACTTTTTAATTTCTTAATAAAGTCAAACATGTCTGATTTCCTCAGGAGTGCAGTGGACAAGGCCTTACAGAGTGAGAATGGACACCTGGACCTGTTCCTCCGCTTCCTTCTGGGTCTCTCACTGGAGTCCAATCAGACTCTCTTACGAGACCTACTGCCCCAGACAGGAAGTAGTGCTCACAGCAAACAGGAAACAGTCGAGTACATCAAGGAGAAGATCAGGGAGAATCCATCTCCCGAGAAATCCATCAATCTGTTCCACTGTCTGAATGAACTGAATGATCATTCTCTAGTGCAGGAAGTACAACGTTACCTGAACAGAGGAGATTCCAGGCGTCTCAGTGGAGTCAGACTCTCTCTTGCGCAGTGGTCAGCTGTGGTGTTTGTGTTACTGAACTCAGAACAGGAGCTGGATGAGTTTAATTTGAGTAAATATGACCCATCAGATGAATGTCTTCTGAAGCTGCTGCCCGTGGTCAAAGCCTCCAGAAAAGCTGTGTGAGTGTTTTTATTTTTATTTATAAATGTATTACTGCATGGTTTATTTTAATGTCACACTGAACTGCAGTGTTTAGATTAATGCTTGTTACTAGTGACTCTAATCTTCTTTAAACAAACCTCTGGTACTTTTACAGGAGATGGTTTCACTTTTTACACTAACAGGTTATTAAACCCACCTTTTGACACACGTGAACACACCACCTGTACTCAGGTCCACTCCAAACCCCCAGAAATCAGAGGTGTGTGTGTGAGCAGAGAATGATACACACCAACTGTTTTACTGTCTGTTTGAAACTCAACACACAACTTTGTGTTCAGTTCAAATAATTACATCATATTTTTCCCAAAATCTTGACCTCCAGCAGTAAAACAAGCCCAATAAGAAGTGTCCATCAAACTCCACCCTGACAAACTCCTGACCAATCAGAGAACTCCCTCATGGACAAACAGTTTGGTGCTCTGGAAAATCAGTGCAGCGTGAAACTAACCAAACCAAATGACAGGAACACACTGTGCACTGAAAAAAATCCTTTGGATTTACTTGATTTTAATGTGTACATCGGTCCCACGTGATCAGAATGTGTATGACTGACATAATTTCCTTCTTTTTCTCAATAATGAATTATTACTTGTGGGCCGGCACGGTGGTGTAGTGGTTAGCACTGTTGCATCACAGCAAGAAGGTCTTGGGTTCGAGCCCCGTGGCCGACAAGGGCCTTTCTGTGTGGAGTTTGCATGTTCTCCCTGTGTCTGTGTGGGTTTCCTCCGGGTGCTCCAGTTTTCCCCACAATCCAAAGACATGCAGGTTAGGATAACTGGTGGCTCTAAATTGACTGTAGGTGTGAATGTGAATGGTTGTGTGTCAGCCCTGCGATGACCTGGCGACTTGTCCAGGGTGAACCCCGCCTTTCACCCATAGTCAGCTGGGATAGGCTCAGGACAGGATAAGCAGCTACAGATAATTGATGGATGGAATTATTACTTGTTAAACCAAAATATTTCAATCATGTTAGACTATTTCAAAGAATCAAGTTGATTTTAACTTTTTTTTTTAAGCTATTGCAGTGCCAGTTAATTGAGTAATGTTAAAGTGATTTCATCATGTTCAGGATACCAGATTTTTAAATGTAACTTTAATTTGATTTGTTAATGCTAATATTATTTAAAGGTATTATGTAACTTAAAAGCAATTTTATGATGTCCTTACAACCCAAGTTAGGTCTCTAAATTCAACTTGATTTGTTAAAGCCAGCCAAGTTGTAGACATCAGTTTTGTATTTAAAGTTTGTGCAAATACAAAAATCAAATATTAAAAAAAAAAATTGCATTGACAAAAACCAAAGATTGAGGGTTCTGTATTAAACTTTGACTGTATTGATCCTTAAACTTTACAGATCACACATTTTACCTGAACAGTAGGACTCAGTGCAGTTGCCACACAGTAAATTCAGCATAAAAACACACAGCAGATACAGTATAAACTTATCATAGTACATTAAAAAATACTGTGAACTGTTAGTACAGTGCAGCAGTGCATCCTCAAGAGTGAATACAAAACAATAACAGTATTTTATTGACTTAAACCAAACGTGCCACAAACTGAATAAGGCAAATAAGCTCGAGTGCTTCATAAAAACACTTTACCATGAGGGTTAACCCTGTGAACACCATTTTACACAGCTGACAACTTTGACAAATCAAAGTGGATTTACAAACAAAAAGTAATCAACCCTGCATAAACTCATCACTGAGAAATAAACACACACACACACAAAAGTGGATACACAGCAGAAATCAGTCTGAGCCATTGACTGAGAGAGCCTGTTTTTCAGAGCAAGTGCTTTGTTGGAAAGTTTACCTCCATCCAGTTCCATCCAAATCTTTTGGATGACCTCAAAAGTGTAGCGGAGGTCAGCAGGGTCGCTGAGGTTCAGTGCATACATCAGTCCAAACAGCATAGCAACAGCTAATGCTACATTATCAAGATCTTGTAACACCTTGATGCCTTCGAGAACAATGCCAATGTCCTCTGCTTCATCACTTGAAGCATGTTCTTTAAGAACATAAATCCCAATGGTGGTGTCTTCAGTGGCCTCACTGATGGTGTTTTGATCCATGCTCTGTACAAAACAGACAAAAGGTAGGTAAACCGGGGGCATCGTGGCTCAGTTGGATAAGGCGCCATGCCATAAATCCGGGAACCCGGGTTTGATTCCGACTGGAGGTCATTTCCCGATCCCTCCCCATCTCTCTCTCCTGCTTGTTTCCTGTCTCTGCACTGTCCTATACCATAAAGGTGAAAAAAGCCCAAAAAAAATCTTAAAAAAAAAAAAAAGGTAGGTAAACCAAAGTTAGGTCAATCAAACCTTTTCACCAAGCCCTATCAAGAGAAGGATAAACATAAAATAGTGACACTATAGATCTAGGTAAGGTGAAAGTTAGAATGAAAGTAAATTTAAAGACAAGAACAAGTAACTACAGCAGAACATGATATAAACATTTAATAAAATGGAATCATTATCTGTTCCATGAGAACACACTGTGAACGCACCTGCTGATTGGCTGAAATAATGTTGTGAGGTTCGGTCCGAGCCACTTTGTTGCCCAGTTACAGAACCATGGTTGTGTATGAACATTGGATTCTTTTTCAGTGCACACACAGATCAGACAGCTGGCGGACCATGAGGAGATATTTACTGAGTTTGACAAAAAGTGTGTTGCACAATTGTTCTTGAGAACCATTTATTCTACCTTTGAGTTAATTCGTCTGTGTGTGTGTGTGTGTGACTGCAGCCTATACTGCCAGACACGACGTGGAAGCGCCGGTAGGGTTTTTGTAATTATGTAGAATTCCTCCAGGGGTCAACAGAAGTTGCGCGCTGCAGCTTTAAAGGAGAACTGAAGGCAATTTTTTTTTTAATCATCAAAATTCTATTTATGCCATTTTATTAAATATAGGAATGCATTTTTGATCGCTATTTTGTCGCTGCTATAGCAAGTTTTGAGTGTTTGAAATATGCTCTGTAATATATCAGTCCATATGTCAAAGCAATGGCCGTAAACGAGATTCGCTGAGACCTGTGCGAGACATTGTAGGCTGTGCTCACTCTAGGACCCAAATTGTTTTAGCGAAAAGTGCTAAAGACTCAAATTTTTCTTTAGCAATTTGCAATTTCGCTTAGCAAGAAATGCTAAAAGAACAATTTTCTTTTTAGCAAAGTAATTTTTTTAGGAAGATATGTTATACTTCTAAATATTTCTTGCACTGACATAATATTGAAAAAAGAATTGTTATTGTAGTTTGTCGGTGTTTCAATAGTGTTTGCAAGCTTGTTTCCTGCCTTTATCTTTCCATGTTCTTGATTTATGTTCATAGCATGCTTATTTATTCTTGAATCCTCTTATTTTGATCATTTCATCAACTGTATATATGTAATGAAATTGTGTGTTTAATTTAACCCGCTTAATCTGGTTTACGGAGTCCATATTTTTCATTATAATTATATCTAACATCTGGTGTGATGTGCTTTGCATTGTTTGCAATCTATGCACCTTTTAGCCCTTAGTCACCCTCTGTAGTATGCTGACTGGCTGTGTAACATAACTGCATGGTGAGTGGCTTCCAACTCTATCAGGGATTTATCACACCTATGGGTCATGTATAAATTTGAACTGGCCAAGCTGGCCTGGCCAACATCAGTGTCTGACTTGACCAATATCAGTGGCTGTCCTTGCTAAATTAATTCTTAAAATTTTTTTTTTCAAAATTCTATTTTAACATCTCAACCACTGGTATTGCCTCGCGTGTGTGTGTGTTTTCATTATTGGGATCCGTGTGTGTTTAGGGGGAGGGGGGTGTCTTTATGAGTAGGATGAAGGGAGCTCAGGCAGTTTAAATCAATGGTTGTTTTTATAAATTAATCTCATAACCCAAATATAATGATATTCACCATTAATTTCTCAAATGAAACACTTGCAGTCAAAACTTTGAACCATGTGCGTCAAAATGCTCTGAAAACAAGGTACACTTGGTCGATATATCCTGGTTCATCTGTGAGTTCTTCCAAAGTTCTGTCAGGGTTGATATGAAGAAAATGCGTCTTTAGAATGGTTATATCGTGTTTTTATCCCTAACTGAGAAAGCTAACAGAATATTCTAATATGTTATCTCACTTTTTAGATAAGTTTGTCATACGTAAAGTCGGATAATTTATTTTAAACAAACCTCGCTATAATCTTGTTCACTAATGAGCCAGAATTGCCGACATTATCAGCACAACTCGGAAATTGATCATTTTATATGTAAGGTCCGCTGCTACATAGACATATAAACATAGACGCTGCATTGAGATGGTGGCCCGTTGCTGGGATACGTCAGAGTGTCCGCCATATTGGATGTGGCAAATCTTCCCCGTAAACCAATGCAAGTAACTGGACTGAACTTCATAAAGCCCCTTTCTACAATAATATTCAACTCGATGCCTTTTATTCACCCATTAAGACACACACGTATATATTTGGGAAACAAACAGGCATCAAAACAGCACATATAACTTTTAATGTGATGGTTATAAATAGTGTGCGAAATACCCGTCAATATTCTGAATGACCACCAAACTGAGTTCGGCCAGGTTCTAACGCCATGCCAAAACAAAATACATCACTGATTCCTTCACATTCAGAAAGGTCAAAAACATTCATCATACGTTCAGAAACGTTCATCATCTAATTCTCACTGCTTATAACTCTACACCTCCCCGGTGGAGATGAGCTGGGAAACTGAAGACTGAAGGAACAGTATTGAAAAGTATTTTTCCAGTCTCACCTGTGAAAGGTAATCCCATGTGATCTCGTTTAGACGGTAAACCTGTTGGTACAGTTAAACGCAGCACATGAATGAGGCATCTTTATTCTCGGCTACTGTCTAGACGCTATACCAGAGACGGCTGAAGAATCTCCACTTTGCCCCATCCAGTATGGCGGCGAAGATGACGTATGATTCTACGCAGAAGGCGGCGTCTATGTTTATATGTCTATGCGCTGCTATTGGAAGACGTAATTTGCGGTCAACCAATAAGAAGCTTCGAAACTCGGGGGCGTTGGTTATAAATCAAAACATCGAAGATGGACACGAAAGGTATTGTTCATCTTGAGAAATCGCAATTGTTTGATGGATTTTGCTTAAACTTTAAATGACTTTCGCATAAAATGCGAATACAGATGATTTTCTTTTCGCAAATTGGAATAAGACTTCGCAATTTGCGGACGTGCGAGCGGCTAGCGTGAGCCCAGGTAGGACGGAAGTAAAATGTTA
Organism: Neoarius graeffei; assembly: GCF_027579695.1. NCBI lineage: Eukaryota > Metazoa > Chordata > Actinopteri > Siluriformes > Ariidae > Neoarius > Neoarius graeffei. Next base: position 110,571,813 of record NC_083573.1, on the reverse strand, counting down.
AAATGGCGCCTCTCCTTGGTTCACCTCTGAGCTTAGGGCCATGGAGGCCAAGGGAAGGCGGCTAGAGCGCCTTTATAAGAAAACCGGCCTTACTATTCATCTTTCACTCTTCTCTGAACACATCGCAAAGTATAAGGATGCTCTTAACGCTGCCCGATCCTCTTACTACGCTAACATCATTAAGAGTGGCGACCATAGACCCAAAGCTCTGTTTATTACAATAAATAAACTTCTTCAGCCTCCTTCCTCAACCACTCCCAGTTCCCCTGCTCAGTGTCAGGCTTTTTTGGATTTTTTCAAGGATAAAATTGACAGTATTTACCAACACTTTCATTCTGAAATTCATTCTTCTGTCTCGCAAGTAGCTCTTTCTCATAAAGCTGACTGCTGTCTCTCTGCTTTCTCTCCTGTTGATTCTTCTAAAGTATCAGAAATCATGACTAAGTCCTCCTCATGTCTGCTGGACCCTGCACCCACTGCACTTCTTAAATCCTGGGTATCTGCTATCTCCCCTTATATTGCTCATATGATTAATCAGTGTTTTGCTTTAGGCACTGTTCCCATCTCCCTCAAAATTGCTTCAGTTACACCAATACTAAAGAAACCTGGTCTAGATTCTCTTTCACTGTCCAATTACAGACCCATTTCAAATCTCCCTTTCCTAGCTAAAGTAATGGAGCGAGTTGCAGCCTCTCAGCTTCATACTTTCCTTGCTCGTAATGATCTCTATGAACCCTTTCAGTCAGGCTTTCGCAATCTGCACAGCACTGAATCTGCTCTCTAAAGAGTTGTTAATGACCTCCTGCTCTCAACTGATGCTGGTCATCTCAATGTCCTTGTTCTCTTGGACCTCACAGCTGCCTTTGACACTGTACATCATGAGAGACTCATTTCCAGACTATCTTCTTTTGTTATTACTGGCTTAGCTTTAGCCTGGTTTCAGTCATATCTAGCAAACAGGCAACAGTTCATCTCTATTGGTGTTCATAAATCATCCACTGCTACTGTTGCTCAAGGTGTGCCTCAGGGTTCTGTCCTTGGTCCCCTTCTTTTTATATTATATGTTTCTCCTATCAGCCAAATTATTCGTAACCATGGCCTTAACTTTCATCGTTATGCTGATGACATTCAAATCTACATCACTATCATCCCTTCCATAGCCTCTGTTCAGCTGCTAAGGACTTGCATCACTGACCTTAAGCAATGGCTGCATAAGAACTGCCTTAAACTTAATGCTAGCAAAACGGAGGTTCTATTAGTGGGTACCAAAAGACAGGTTCTGAACTTCTCCAGTTTTACTATTGATGTTGATGGTGTCTATTAGTTCTTCCCAAGTTATAAAAAACCTTGGCATTCTCTTTGACTCCACCCTTACGTTTGAACCCCATTTTAAACTCATTCCTAAGAATGCTTTCTTTCACCTCCGCAATATTGCACGTCTCCGCCCTTTTCTCTTGGAAACTGATGCCAAAATGTTGGTCAATGCGTTTATTTTTTCTCGTCTTGACTATTGCAATTCTCTCTTTTATGGTCTCCCTGGGCGGCACGGTGGTGTACTGGTTAGCGCTGTCGCCTCACAGCAAGAAGGTCCTGGGTTCGAGCCCCGGGGCCGGCGAGGGCCTTTCTGTGCGGAGTTTGCATGTTCTCCCCGTGTCCGCGTGGGTTTCCTCCGGGTGCTCCGGTTTCCCCCACAGTCCAAAGACATGCAGGTTAGGTTAACTGGTGACTCTAAATTGAGCGTAGGTGTGAATGTGAGTGTGAATGGTTGTCTGTGTCTATGTGTCAGCCCTGTGATGACCTGGCGACTTGTCCAGGGTGAACCCCGCCTTTCACCCGTAGTCAGCTGGGATAGGCTCCAGCTTGCCTGCGACCCTGTAGAAGGATAAAGCGGCTAGAGATAATGAGATGAGATGAGATGGTCTCCCTGCCACATTGCTCAATCGCCTGCAGTTCATCCAAAACTCAGCAGCAAGAGTCCTCACACTCACCAAGCGCACTGCTCACATCACTCCTGTTTTACAGCAACTGCATTGGTTGCCAGTTATTTCTCGGATCAAATACAAAATCTTGCTTTTAACCTATAAAGCTCTTCATGGTTTCGCCCCTTCCAATCTCTGTGAGCTAATTCATTTGTACTGTCCCTCCCGCTCCCTCAGATCTTCTGTCTGTGGACTTCTGACTGTTCCACGTTTTAAACTGGCATCTATGGGTGGCAGATCATTCAGTGTTGCTGCTCCTAAACTTTGGAACTCGTTACCACAATCGCTTCGTGACTGTTCCACTCTCTCTTCCTTCAAAGCGAACTTAAACTTTTCCCTTCACCTCACACTACTCTTCCTAGTGTGGCTTTGTTTTTTGTAACTCCTGTGTAAAGCGTCCTTGGGTTTGTGAAAGGCGCGATATAAAATGAAATTATTATTATTATTATTATTATTATTATTATTATTACTACTACTACAGCGGAAATCAAAGTGACCAACATCTGCCAATGTTCCCTGTGTCGCTCACTCGTTCACTATTCCCTACTCCCTATATAGGGAATTACTATATAGAGGGACTATATACTGAGCTCATTGGTAAAATGTAAAAACACTTTCGGACAATAGTCCGTCGCGCTGGTATTTACGTCATTATTGTCGCACAATTAAAACGTGCCAGATCAGTCGGCTGGTGGGTTTCAAAATAATAAATACATGCGTGTGTTTTTGTGATAAATCCATATTATACCGAGCGCATTTCCCACATTAATCAATACAAAGTACCTGCAGCTTTCAGTTCTTTTAAATCAAGGCTGAATACTTTCTTCTTTGCAGACTTTTAATTTGATTTCTTTCAGTGCGACCGCAAAAAAAGACACGCGCGCTCTTTCGAATGCTGATGTAATCAAGCCGGAAGTTTTGTTTGTTTTGATAGCAATCAGGAAAGTTTGAAAAAAGTAGGCAGTAATCGTCATTTAAACTCGTTTTTGTGCAATACTTTGTTTGGAAAACAGTTTTCAAAATGGCGGCACTGACACCTGGCTGACACTTCACTTTTCGAAGTCTCGCACAGGTCTCGTGAAGATCGTGCGGATAAGCGACGCCTGCCGTGGACCAAACGAACTAAACTCAACATGGCTAAAAACCGAATAGACCAATAAGTCTAATATTTAATTGCAATTAGCTGCCAGTACGAGTCACGATATAAGGTTACTAAAACCAAAAACATAATCGAATAACACGTTAATTAAGAAATAAAGCAAGTTTAAAAATGACTTCAGTTCTCCTTTAACATTGACATGAGCCCGCATTTTACTGACACTTGCACCAACACATTCATAGCCACACCAGCATTTATTTGACATGTTTATTCACACACACACTGTCCTAAACATGTCATTACTAAATAAACGGCTGCTCTCCACCGGCTGCGACTTTTTTTTTTTTTTTTTTTTTTATTCGTATACCATACAATTATACAAAACAAACAATCACAATACAACCAAAAATCAAACACAACAGCGAATTTAAAATTGAGTGAAAAACCAAAATTAACAGTGAGGAATAATGTGTATATGGAGATGTCCGTGTGTGTGTGTATAAGGAGTAGTACTGACTTACTGTTAGACCGGGGAGATGGAGGCTAGATCGCAAAGAAGGAGGGTTGCAAAAGAAATTAGTATTATTATCTTTATGTAGGATAATAATAAGAGAAATAAGAATAGGATAAGAATAGGAATAATTTGATTAGTTGACTGATTATACAGATTGCCTGGGCACCCAAGTATGACCACAGTGTCATCCCGCCCCCGCACAGGATAACCAAGAACAACAACACCGGCTGCGAGTTTAACGAAGCACCGTCGTCAGAAGCAGGACCGGGAGCCGGGGCTAAGCAGAGAAACACCATTATTGACGTTAACTATCAACTGTAAATTAACTAGCGGGTGTTAGCTAACGTTCGCAAACATGCAATGCATATATACACACACCAGAAAAAGTTAACAGGCTGTTGTAATTGTTCCATAACATTTACTATTTGAAAACAGCACTCGAGTGGACTATCGCCCAACTTACTTGAACACAAACATATATAAATTTGAAGAACTTACTTTTTCAGTGATTGGGTTTCTCTCCACGGTGACTTGTTGCTGAAGAAAATGGAGACTTGTCCATAATTTTCGCGGGCTTGTGGGTCTTCTTGGCTTATTTGGCCTCCAACTTATCGGCGCATTAGCGCCACCTTCTGCTCCGGAGTGGTTAACGACACTTTCTGGCGACATTTGAACGTATTCCATTTCCGGTAGAGACTAAACTCGATCACACTGAGTTTGTTTTTTTAATTCAATAAATTTCAATCAACATGAAAGAAATTATTACATTCAGCATTCTCTATAAACAAACTGAAGTCTACTTGATTAATCCATGTTCACAAGCAGAATATAAATTAATTGTGTTGCATTTACTAACTTCGTTTTTGGAAATTTAAAGACCCGATATTTCCCTTTTTTCAGTGTGTGTGAGAGAGAGAGTATGTGTGTGTGTGTGTGTGTGTGTGTGTGTGTGTGTGTGTGTGTGTGAGTACTGTGTGTGTGTCAGAGAGAGAGAGAGAGAGAGAGAGAGTGTGTGTGAGTACTGTGTGTGTGTCAGAGAGAGAGAGAGAGAGAGAGTGTGTGTGTGTGTGTGTGTGTGTGTGTGTGTGTGTGTGTGAGAGAGTACTGTGTGTGTGTGTGTGTGTGTGTGTGTGAGTGAGAGAGAGAGAGAGTACTGTGTGTAGCGTTAGACATTTCCACAGCAGTCTATCGTGTGTACAGTCACCACAGTGGCTAACTAGCAGCAGCTAATGGCTAATATTCACGGGAGAAGATAACTGACACACCGTTGTCTCTTTGGCCTCTGACACCAACTCACTCACTGGCCTTTTATTCTGCGCATGCTCAATATATACATCCCGGTGCGCGCAGGCAATCACGTTCAGCATGACATCACTGTGTAAGCTATTTAACACGACTTTGCCACTATTTATCAAATATGCTTAACACTGTGTGTGTGTGTGTGTGTGTGTGTGTGTGTGTGTGTGTGAGAGAGAGAGTACTGTGTGTGTGTGTGTGTGTGTGTGTGTGTGTGTGTGAGAGAGAGAGAGAGAGAGTACTGTGTGTGTGAGAGAGAGAGAGAGACAATACTGTGTGTTTGTGAGAGAGAGAGTACTGTGTGTGTGTGTGAGAGAGAGAGAGAGAGTACTGTGTGTGTGAGAGAGAGAAAGAGAGAGAGTACCGGGGCGGAACTAAAGGGGGGGCCGGTGGGGCCATTGCCCCTGGGCCTTGGGCCCTCCCCCTAGCCATACAGGGCTCCACCCTTTGACATTCAGGCCCTCCCAATAAATGTGCCTGACATGATTTCATTGGAAATTCCTTGAAACCTACAAGTTTTCACATGATTACAGACTAGCTGACCGATATATCTCTCATTTTTGCTCCACATTCTTATCATGGTTAAAAAATAAAATAAAAAATCCTGTGAAATCCCTAAACAAATTTAAAATATAATAAATTGTAATGTTTTCAAGCTAAACTCAGCTGTTCCTT